>NC_052518.1:56970484-57057650 GCF_014356525.2 Nilaparvata lugens | reverse complement strand
GTGGTATGGATGAAAACCCTATTGACCAGCATAAAAAAGATTGACCAGATATTCTAATTATCCGATTCGTTTCAAATTTGCAAACAGAATGATTCGCAAATACTTAACAAACTGTTTAAATTCATGAGAATATGTTATCTACTAGGAGTGGTGAGGCGTTGAAAAACCTATGACCAGCATAAAAAGTGATTGATTGAGTATTTCTAATTGTATTATTTGTTTCAAATTTGGCAAACGGATGATTGCACATACTTACATACTGTTAAGATCTCATGAGAATAGTTGACTACTAAGAGTGGTAAGGCGTTGAAAACCCATTGACCAAGCTAAGAAGTGATTGGCGGGGTAGTCTAATCGTCCAATCTTCTCAATTCAGCATACAGGATAATTTAACATACTAAACATACTGTGGAAGTTTCATGATAATATCTCGACTTTTAAGGTGGTAAGTGTTGAAAACCCTAGTGACCAGCATGAAAAGTGATTGACGTGAGTATTTCTAATTGTTTGATTCGTTTCAAATTTGTCAAACGGATGATTGCCATACATAAATACTGTTAAAATTTCATGAGAATATGTTGACTACTAAGAGTTGTAAGGCGTTGAAACCCAATTGACAAGCATTAAAAGTGATTGGCCAGGGTCTATCTAATTGTCCAATCCTTTTCAAATTCAGTATTATTAATTCAGTATTGTATGCCAAACTTGAAACAAAATCAGACAATTAGAAATACCCGTCAATCACTTTTTATGCAGGTCAATAAGGCATTCAACCACTAACCAACCCTTAAACATCATTATATTTTGATGAAACTTCACCGTATGTTTAGTATGGTAAATCATCCTGTATGCTGAATTTGAAAAGAATTGGACAATAGAAATACCTGGTCAATAGGGTTTTCAACCCCTTACCACCCCTACTATTCAACATATTCCCATAACATTCCAACAGTATGTTAAGTATGGCAAATTATCCTGTCTGCTTGATTTGAACGAATCTGACAATTAGAAATACCTAGTCAATCACTTTTATTCTGGTCAATAGGGTGACAACCCCTTACCGCCCCGTTTTCGCATATTCTTATTGAATTCCAACAGAAGTTGAGTATGTGCAAATTATCCTGTATGACAAAATGAAACAAATCGGAAAATTGGAAATACCCAATCAATCACTTTTTATGCTGGTCAATAGGGTATTTGAACCCTGACCACCACTAAACATCATTATTTCGATGAAACTCCACAGTATGTTGAACATGTGTAAATTATCCTGTATGCAGAATTTGAAATGAATTGGAGAATTAGAAATACCGGGTCAATCACTTTTCATGCTGGTCATTGAGGTTTTTAACCATTAGCCACCCCTAAACATCATTATATTTTGATGAAACTCTAACAGTATGTTTAGTATGTGTAAATCATCCTGTATGCCAAAATTGAAACAATCGGACATTCAGAAATACCCAATCAATCACTTTTTATGCTGGTCAATAGGTTTTTGAACCCTGACCACCACTAAACATCATTATTTCGATGAAACTCCTACAGTATGATGAACATATGTAAATTATCCTGTTTGCCAAATTGTAAAGAATTGGACAATTAGAAATACCCGGTCAATCACTTTTTATGCTTGTCAATAGCGTTTAAAACCCCTGACCACCACTAAACATCATTATATTTTGATGAAACTTCAACAGTATGTTAAATATGTTCAAATAATCCTGTTATGACAAACTTGAAACAAATCAGACAATTAGAAATACCCGGTCAATCACTTTTTATGCAGGTCAATAAGGCATTCAACCACTAACCACCCTAAACATCATTATATTTCGATGAAACTCCAACAGTATGATGAACATATGTAAATTATCCTGTTTGCCAAATTTGAAACGAATCGGACAATTAGATATACCCGGTCAATCACTTTTCATGCTTGTCATAGGGTTTCCAACCTCAAACCACCCCTAAAAATAATTATATTTGGATGAAATTTCACAGTATGTTAAATATGTGTGAATTTTCCTGTATGCCGAATTTGAAATGAATCGGACAATTGGAAATACCTGGTCAATCACTTTTTATGCTGGTCAATAGGGTTTTCAACACCTCACCACTCCTAGTAGTCAACATATTCTCATGAAATTTTAACAGTATGTTAAGTATGTGCAAATCATCCTGTTTGCCATATTTGAAACGAATCAGATAATTAGAAATACCCGGTCAATCACTTTTTATGCTGGTCAATAGGGTTTTCAACGCCTCACCACTCCTAGTAGTCAACATATTCTCATGAATTTCAACAGTATGTTAAGTATGTACCAATCATCCTGTTTGCCAATTTGAAACGAACCAGACAATCAGAATATCCGGTCAATCATTTTTATGCTGGTCAATAGGGTTTTCAAACCCAAACCACCCTAAACATCATTATATCTCGATAAAACTTCAACAGTAGTTGAATATGTGTAAATTATGCTGTATGCCAAATTAGAAACGATTTGGACAATTATTAATACACGGTCAATCACTTTTTATGCTGGTCATAGGGTTTTCAACCCCTAACCACCCTAAACATCATCATATTATGATGAAAATCCCACAGTATGTTAAATATGTGTGAATGCCAACATCATTATATTACGATGAAACTTCAACAGTATGTTAAATATGTGTAAATCATCCTGTTTGCCAAATTTGAAACGATGGACAATTAGAAAGACCCAGTCAATCACTTTTTATGCTGGTCAATAGGTTTTCAACCCCTTACCACCTCAAGTGGCGAGAAACATCATTATAATCTGATGAAATTTCAACAGTATGTTAAATATGTGTAAATCATCCTGTATGCTGAATTTGAAAAGAATTGGACAATTAGAAATACCTGGTCAATAGGGTTTTCAACCCCTTACCACCCCTACTATTCAACATATTCCCATAAAATTCCAACAGTATGTTAAGTATGTGCAAATTATCCTGTCTGCTTGATTTGGAACGAATCTGACAATTAGAAATACCTAGTCAATCACTTTTTATTCTGGTCAATAGGGTTGACAACCCCTTACCGCCCCTAGTTTTCGACATATTCTTATTGAATTCCAACAGAATGTTGAGTATGTGCAAATTATCCTGTATGACAAAATGAAACAAATCGGAAAATTGGAAATACCCAATCAATCACTTTTTATGCTGGTCAATAGGGTATTTGAACCCTGACCACCACTAAACATCATTATATTTCGATGAAACTCCAACAGTATGTTGAACATGTGTAAATTATCCTGTATGCAGAATTTGAAATGAATTGGAGAATTAGAAATACCGGGTCAATCACTTTTCATGCTGGTCATTGAGGTTTTTAACCATTAGCCACCCCTAAACATCATTATATTTTGATGAAACTCTAACAGTATGTTTAGTATGTGTAAATCATCCTGTATGCCAAAATTGAAACAAATCGGACATTCAGAAATACCCAATCAATCACTTTTTATGCTGGTCAATAGGGTTTTTGAACCCTGACCACCACTAAACATCATTATATTTCGATGAAACTCCTACAGTATGATGAACATATGTAAATTATCCTGTTTGCCAAATTTGTAAAGAATTGGACAATTAGAAATACCCGGTCAATCACTTTTTATGCTGGTCAATAGGGTTTTTAAACCCTGACCACCACTAAACATCATTATATTTTGATGAAACTTCAACAGTATGTTAAATATGTTCAAATTATCCTGTATGCCAATTTTGAAATGAATTGGAGAATTAGAAATACCGGGTCAATCACTTTTCATGCTGGTCATTGAGGTTTTTAACCATTAGCCACCCCTAAACATCATTATATTTTGATGAAACTCTAACAGTATGTTTAGTATGTGTAAATCATCCTGTATGCCAAAATTGAAACAAATCGGACATTCAGAAATACCCAATCAATCACTTTTTATGCTGGTCAATAGGGTTTTTGAACCCTGACCACCACTAAACATCATTATATTTCGATGAAACTCCTACAGTATGATGAACATATGTAAATTATCCTGTTTGCCAAATTTGTAAAGAATTGGACAATTAGAAATACCCGGTCAATCACTTTTTATGCTTGTCAATAGCGTTTTAAACCCCTGACCACCACTAAACATCATTATATTTTGATGAAACTTCAACAGTATGTTAAATATGTTCAAATAATCCTGTATGACAAACTTGAAACAAATCAGACAATTAGAAATACCCGGTCAATCACTTTTTATGCAGGTCAATAAGGCATTCAACCACTAACCACCACTAAACATCATTATATTTCGATGAAACTCCAACAGTATGATGAACATATGTAAATTATCCTGTTTGCCAAATTTGAAACGAATCGGACAATTAGATATACCCGGTCAATCACTTTTCATGCTTGTCAATAGGGTTTCCAACCTCAAACCACCCCTAAAAATAATTATATTTGGATGAAACTTTCACAGTATGTTAAATATGTGTGAATTTTCCTGTATGCCGAATTTGAAATGAATCGGACAATTGGAAATACCTGGTCAATCACTTTTTATGCTGGTCAATAGGGTTTTCAACACCTCACCACTCCTAGTAGTCAACATATTCTCATGAAATTTTAACAGTATGTTAAGTATGTGCAAATCATCCTGTTTGCCATATTTGAAACGAACCAGACAATCAGAATATCCGGTCAATCATTTTTATGCTGGTCAATAGGGTTTTCAAACCCAAACCACCCCTAAACATCATTATATCTCGATAAAACTTCAACAGTATGTTGAATATGTGTAAATTATGCTGTATGCCAAATTAGAAACGATTTGGACAATTATTAATACACGGTCAATCACGTTTTATGCTGGTCAATAGGGATTTCAACCCCTAACCACCCCTAAACATCATCATATTATGATGAAAATCCCACAGTATGTTAAATATGTGTGAATGCCAAACATCATTATATTACGATGAAACTTCAACAGTATGTTAAATATGTGTAAATCATCCTGTTTGCCAAATTTGAAACGAATTGGACAATTAGAAAGACCCAGTCAATCACTTTTTATGCTGGTCAATAGGTTTTCAACCCCTTACCACCTCAAGTGGTCGAGATATTCTTATGAAACTTCCACAGTATGTTTAGTATGTGTGAATTATCCTGTATGCAGAATTTGAAAAGAATTGTCAATTTGAAATACCCAGTCAATCACTTTTTTTGCTGGTCTATAGAGTTTTCAACACCTTACCACCCCTGGTAGTCAACATATTCTCATGAAATCAATAGGGTCAATGGGGTTTTTCACCCCTAACCTCACCTGAATATCATTATATTATGATGAAATTACAACAGTATGTTGAATATGTGCAAATTATCCTGTATGCCAAATTTTAAACGAATTGGACAGTTAGAAATACCTGCCTCACCACCTTCAATAGTCGAGATATTCTGATGAAACTTCCACAGTATGTTTATATTAACCTGTATACTGAATTTGAATAGGATTGGACAATTGTAAGTACCCGGTCAATCACTTTTCATGCTGGTCAATAGGGTTTTCAACCACTTACCACCTTTAATAGTCGAGATATTCTCATGAAACTTCCACAGTATGTTTAGTATGTGTGAATTATCCTGTATGCTAAATTTAAGAAGAATTGGACGATTAGAAATACCCAGTCTATCACTTTTTATGCTGGTCAATAGGGTTAACAACACCGTACCACTCCCAGTAGTTAACATATACTCATGAAATTTAAACAGTTCGTTAAGTATGTGCGAATCATCCTGTTTGCCAAATTTGAAACGAATCGGCCAATTAGGATATTTAGTCAATCATTTTTTATGCTGGTCAATAGGGTTTTCAACCCCTTACCGCCACTAAACATCATAATTCTTCTAATACTCCAACAGTATGTTGAATATGTGAATATCTTCCTGTATGCCAAATTTGAAACGAATCTGACAATTAGAAATACCTGGTCAATCACTTTTTATGCTGGTCAATAGGGTTTTCAACCCCTTATCTCTTTCAGGTGTCGACATATTCCTATGAAATTTCAACAGGGTGTTGGGTATGTGCATATTACCCTGTATGCCTAATTTGAAACGAATCAGACAATTAGAAATACCTGGTCAATCACTTTTTATGCTGGTCAATGGGGTTTCCAACCCCTCACCGCCCCTAGTTGTCGACATATTCTTATTGAATTCCAACAGTATGTTGATTATGTGGAAATTATCCTGTATGCCAAATTTGAACCGAATCACACAATTAGAAATACCCAGTCAATCACTTATTTTGCTGGTCAATAGGGTTTTTAAACCCTGACCACCACTAAACATCATTATATTTCGGTGAAACTTCAACAGTAGGTAGAATATGCGTAAATTATCCTGTATGCCAATTTTGAAATGAATTGGAGAATTGAAAATACCGGTCAGTCACTTTTTATGCTGGTCATTGGGGTTTTTAATCATTAACCACCCCTAAACACCATTATATTTTGATGAAACTTCAACAGTATGTTAAATATGTTTGAATAATCCTGTATGCCGAATTTGAAAAGAATCTGACAATTAGAAATACCCAATCAATCACTTTTTATGCTCGTCAATAGGGGTTTCAACCCCTTACCACCTGTAATAGTCGAGATATTGTTATGAAACTTCCACAGTATGTTCAGAATGTGTGAATTATCCTGTATGTTGGATTTGAAAAGAATTGGACAGTTGGAAATACCCAGTCAATCACTTTTTATACTGGTCAATAGGGTTATCAACCCCTTACCACCCACAGTTGTCGACATATTCCTATGAAATTTCAACAGAATGTTGAGTATGTGCAAATTATCCTGTATGCTCAATTTGAAACGAATCTGAAAATTAGAAATACACGGTCAATCACTTTTTTTGCTGTTCAATAGGGTTTTTAACCCCTGACCACCATTAAACATCATTATAATCTGATGAAATTTCAACAGTATGTTTAGTATGTGCAAATTATCCTGTATGACCAAATGAAACAGATTGGAAAATTAGAAATACCCAATCAATCACTTTTTATGCTGGTCAATAATGTTTTCGAACCCTGACCACCACTAAACATCATTATATTTCGGTGAAATTTCAACAGTATGTTAAATATGTGTAAATCAACCTGTATGCCAAAATTGAGAAAAATCGGACAATCAACCCCTTACCACCTCAAATGGTCGAGATATTCCTATGAAACTTCCACAGTATGCTTAGTATGTGTAAATTATCCTGTATGCTGAATTTGAAAAGAATTGTCAATTAGAAATACCCAGTCAATCACTTTTTTTGCTGGTCTATAGAGTTTTTAACTCCTTACCACCCCTGGTAGTCAACATATTCTCATGAAATCAATAGGGTCAATAGGGTTTTTCACCCCTAACCTCACCTAAATATCATTATATTATGATAAATTACAACAGTATGTAAAATATGTGCAAATTATCCTGTATGCCAAATTTTAAACGAATCGGACAATTAGAAATACATGCCTCACCACCTTCAATAGTCGAGAAATTCTGATGAAACTTCCACAGTATGTGTATATTAACCTGTAAAGGGAATTTGAATAGGATTGGACAATTAGAAATACCCGTTCAATCACTTTTCATGCTGGTCAATAGGGTTTTTAACCCCTAATCACCACTAAACATAATTATATTAGGTCGAAACTTCAACAGTATGTTTGGTATGTGTAAATCATCCTGTATGCCAATTTGAAACAATTCGGAGAATCAGAAATATCTGGTCAATCACTTTTTTTGCTGGTCAATAGGGTTTTCAACCCCATACCACCTTCTATGGTCGAGAAATTCTGATGAAATTTCCACAATATGTGTAAATCATCCTGTTTGCCGAATTTGAAAAAAATTGGACAATTAGAAATACTCGGTCAATCACTTTTTATGCATGTCAATAGCGTTTTTAAGCCCTGATCACCACTAAACATCATTATATTTTGATGAAACTTCAACAGTATGTTAAATATGTTCAAATAATCCTGTATGCCAAACTTGAAACAAATCACACAATTAGAAATACCCGGTCAATCACTTTTTATGCAGGTCAATAAGGCTTTCAACCACTAACCACCCCTAAACATCATTATATATTGATGAAACTTCAACAGTATTTTTAGTATGTGTAAATTATCCTGTATGCCAAATTTGAAACGAATCAGACAATTAGATATACCCGTCAATCACTTTTTATGCTGGTCAATAGGGTTTTCAACCTCAAACCACCCCTAAACATCATTTTATTTGGATGAAACTTCCACAGTATGTTCAGTATGTGTAAATCATCCTGTTTGCCAAATTTGAAACGAATCAGACAATTAGAAATACCCAGTCAATCACTTATTTTGCTGGTCAATAGGGTTTTTAAACCCTGACCACCACTAAACATCATTATATTTCGGTGAAACTTCAACAGTAGGTAGAATATGCGTAAATTATCCTGTATGCCAATTTTGAAATGAATTGGAGAATTGAAAATACCCGGTCAGTCACTTTTTATGCTGGTCATTGGGTTTTTAATCATTAACCACCCCTAAACATCATTATATATTGATGAAACTTCAACAGTATGTTAAATATGTTTGAATAATCCTGTATGCCGAATTTGAAAAGAATCTGACAATTAGAAATACCCAATCAATCACTTTTTATGCTCGTCAATAGGGGTTTCAACCCCTTACCACCTGTAATAGTCGAGATATTGTTATGAAACTTCCACAGTATGTTCAGAATGTGTGAATTATCCTGTATGTTGGATTTGAAAAGAATTGGACAGTTGGAAATACCCAGTCAATCACTTTTTATACTGGTCAATAGGGTTATCAACCCCTTACCACCCACAGTTGTCGACATATTCCTATGAAATTTCAACAGAATGTTGAGTATGTGCAAATTATCCTGTATGCTCAATTTGAAACGAATCTGAAAATTAGAAATACACGGTCAATCACTTTTTTTGCTGTTCAATAGGGTTTTTAACCCCTGACCACCATTAAACATCATTATAATCTGATGAAATTTCAACAGTATGTTTAGTATGTGCAAATTATCCTGTATGACCAAATGAAACAGATTGGAAAATTAGAAATACCCAATCAATCACTTTTTATGCTGGTCAATAATGTTTTCATCATATAAACATTAAACATTAAACACTAAACATCATCATATTATGATGAAATTCCCACAGTATGTTTGATATGTGTGAATGCCAAACATCATTATATTATGATGAAACTTCAACAGTATGTTAAATATGTGTCAATCATCCTGTCTGCCAAATCTGAAACGAATTGGAAAATTAGAAAGACCCAGTCAATCACTTTTTATGCTGGTCAATAGGTTTTCAACCCCTTACCACCTCAAATGGTCGAGATATTCCTATGAAACTTCCAAAGTATGTTTAGTATGTGTAAATTATCCTGTATGCTGAATTTGAAAAGAATTGTCAATTAGAAATACCCAGTCAATCACTTTTTTTGCTGGTCTATAGAGTTTTCAACTCCTTACCACCCCTGGTAGTCAACATATTCTCATGAAATCAATAGGGTTTTTCACCCCTAACCTCACCTAAATATCATTATAAAATGATGAAATTACAACAGTATGTTGAATTTGTGCAAATTATCCTGTATGCCAAATTTGAACCGAATCACACAATTAGAAATACCCAGTCAATCACTTATTGTGCTGGTCAATAGGGTTTTTAAACCCTGACCACCACTAAACATCATTATATTTCGGTGAAACTTCAACAGTAGGTTGAATATGTGTAAATTATCCTGTATGCCAATTTTGAAATGGATTGGAGAATTAGAAATACCTGGTCAGTCACTTTTTATGCTGGTCATTGGGGTTTTTAACCATTAACCACCCCTTAACACCATTATATTTTGATGTAACTTCAACAGTATGTTAAATATGTTTAAATAATCCTGTATGCCAAATTTGAAACGAATCTGACAATTAGAAATACCCAATCAATCACTTTTTATGCTCGTCAATAGGGGTTTCAACCCCTTACCACCTGTAATAGTCGAGATATTGTTATGAAACTTCCACAGTATGTTCAGAATTTGTGAATTATCCTGTATGCTGGATTTGAAAAGAATTGGACAGTTGGAAATACCCAGTCAATCACTTTTTATACTGGTCAATAGGGTTTTCAACCCCTTACCACCCTCAGTTGTCGACATATTCCTATGAAATTTCAACAGAATGTTGAGTATGTGCAAATTATCCTGTATGCTCAATTTGAAACGAATCTGAAATTAGAAATACACGGTCAATCACTTTTTTTGCTGGTCAATACCCAGGTAGCACACCTACGTGTTTCCAACGTTGAAATTTGGTTGTTGAGGTTGAATAACCGTTAGCGGTTGAATTTTTCAACGTTTTTAATGCAACGTTGTTTTCAATGGTTGATCTATCGTTGAAAACACGTTGAAAACGAGCTTCCAATTCCACCACTCACAGCGCTACAGTAGTCCTTACACGAAAACGGATCTATCAACGACGATCGACTGATCAACGCCATTTCATGTTTGAATTCTCATCACGTTGATGAAAGCTGTGAACTCTTTTAGAAGAGTCTACCTATTCCACTTTGACTTGGTAAGTTTATTTAATTTATTATTCTTATTTAAAATATGAGATTGTTTGGTGATTTATTGTCTAAACTTCAAAACAAATATTGTGTGTTGAACATATAATTATGTTTACATTTGAGGTTAGGGTTAGGTAAGTTATATTATGTATTAAATTAGAGGGCTCTAATTTAATATAATTATTAAAAATTAATATAATACAATAAGCTTGGTTTTAAGTATTTTACATGTAGCCTACTACTTAACTTCCAAATAAATTACTATTACTTTGATTCCTGCACAAATATTTTCATTATGCTATCTATGTATTGTTTTTGTCACAGGACTGCTTGTGTTGAGAAATTCCATCGAACTTAATATAATAACACTGAACTTAATATAATATAAATCACTTAACATCAAAGTGATTGCTTTTAACAAGTTCAGTAATTAACTCGGTGATCCAAGAAATTGAAAACGGGTGTCCGGAGCTCAGCTCATAAATATTAACATTTTCCAAATATTGTCATTCCATGGTGACGAAATTTAGCTTAAACTTGTTCATTTCAAAATTAAATTTTCAATTAATTTATGCATGTTTACAACCCATATATGTCAAGGATATTTTTGATTAATTTCATTGTGATTTTAAACTTTTGGTTTAGGTTTACAAAATTTAGTAGGCCAATAAAAAATTGTTGAAATATCGGGATACAACTGTTTTTTTTTATGTACCTACAGTAACTATTAAATTTTACTCATAAATCTAAAAAATAAATTTTCTACCGTTTTTATATAGAGCCTTATTTTTGTTTACTTCTATAGGCCTAATGAAAGAGGAGTATTTCAAGTTAAAATTCGTCTATGCTACAAAATTTGGAAACCCAATATTCTTACTTTATTCTTAGTTCTTTTGAATGTTTGAACGAACAGCTGGCGTGACTTTCTCGTCTGACTATTGTATAGTAATGGACTATTTTTATCTAAAAAACAGTCATCACCTCGCCTTGTGATTCAAAATATCAATGTGTATAACAAAATATCAAATGTATAACATTATTAGATGTGCACTTAAGAAAAATTTCTGTACTTGTTGTTAAAAGCAATTCCCTTTTAACCATGCAACATCTGTATCAAATAATAACTCCTATGTGGTGGCAAAATTTCATCTGCCTTCATATTATAGAATTTCTTATTAATATTTATATTACCTTATGTTTTAGATTCTATCAAAAAATCTTGTGGGTCGACTGTGGGCATTGAGACCCAAATTGAAGACGCTATTAAGGATTGGCTAAAATATGCGACAGTCAGAGTATTTTCAGTGGAGAAAAAAACAATCTAATTTCGTCGGTAATTAAAAAGTATTATGAAATGAAAGTGGAAAGTTATTTTGAAAGTCCCTTTCTATTGAAACACTGTAATAAAATATTTGTTTCTCTATTGCATAAATCACAAACTATCATCATACCTGAAAACTAAAATGTAGGCGGGTTTATACGATGCCAATTGACAAGACAATAATATTGTCTTCTGAAATTTATAGCTGGTGTAAAGTATCAATTGAATCTTTTAATTCTAGAACCATCATCTAGGCATAGCTAAATAAAAACTAATTGACAATTATGATTGTTTTGCCAATTGGCATAGTTTAAACCTGGCATAAATGTCAAGTAAAAATTTAGATGATCTATATTATTTGCTAGAAAGAATTGAGCTATTTTTGCTCATCACAGATAAAATTATCATACTAAAAATTCGAGATTTTTAAACAACTGCTGAATACTTGAAATAATAGTTTTAATTTATGTTTCTTACAGACATAAAATGTTTTTGAGCTTGGCAGAGTATATTAAATTACCATGGTAATTTGGTTGTAACCATCTTAGTTTTTTAAACAACCTCTCATCATACTATTTTTGTGGATCAAAATTGAAGTAATATGGAAATAGAAATAAAAATAAAAATCTCAGTATCCTTTTTGAATCATTTAAATAATGAATTATAATAGTGATTAAATAATTCAAAAAGGATACTGAGATTTTTATTATCATTTCTATTTCTATAAAAAGTAGCCCTATACAGAAAAGAGATGAATATGGTTTTTATTGTGTGTTTTTAATGTCAACTTACCAATGTACCTCATTGCAGGGTAATATTTCTGTTACATGAAATCATATGTAAATAAATGGAAATATGATTTCGTATTTTCATCTCTTTTCAAATGATTTTAGAAATATTACCATGTAATTGATAAGGTAGGTTCAAGAGTATGGCTAATTCAACGTCTATTTATAGTTGAAAATAATGGTTGTCACAACGTGCTTTCAACGTCTATTTATGGTTGAAAATAATGGTTGTCACGACGTGCTTTCAACGTCTATTTATAGTTGAAAATAATGGTTGTTACAATGTTTTTTCAACTATTATTCAACGTTGAAAATAATGTGGAAATGGCGGACATTTTCTCGTGTTTTCAACATTGAATTTAAACGTCTTTTCAACGTTAAGGTATTACGTGTTTCTAACGTTATTTCAACGTTTCTGTGCTACCTGGGTAGGGGTTTTTAACCCCTGACCACCATTAAACATCATTATAATCTGATGAAATTTTAACAGTATGTTAAATATGTGCAAATTATCCTATATGACAAAATGGAACAGATCAGAAAATTAGAAATACCCAGTCAATCACTTTTTATGCTGGTCAATAAGGTTTTCGAACCCCTGACCACCACTAAACATCATTATATTTCGATGAAATTTCAACAGTATGTTAAATATGTGTAAATCATCCTGTATGCCAAAATTGAAACAAATCGGACAATCAACCCCTTACCACCTCAAATGGTCGAGATATTCCTATGAAACTTCCACAGTATGTTTAGTATGTGTAAATTATCCTGTATGCTGAATTTGAAAAGAAATTCAATTAGAAATACCCGTTCAATCACTTTTCATGCTGGTCAATAGGGTTTTTAACTCCTAATCACCACTAAACATAATTATATTCAGTCGAAACTTCAACAGTATGTTTGGTATGTGTAAATCATCCTGTATGCCAAATTTGAAACGAATCGGAGAATTAGAAATACCTGGTCAATCACTTTTTTTGCTGGTCAATAGGGTTTTCAACCCCATACCACCTTCAATGGTCGAGAAATTCTGATGAAACTTCCACAATATATGTAAATTATCGTGTATACTGAATTTGAAAAGGATTGGACAATTAGAAATACCCGGTCAATCACTTTTCATGCTGGTCAATAGGGTTTTCAACCACTTACCACCTTTAATAGTCGAGATATTCTCATGAAACTTCCACAGTATGTTTAGTATGTGTAAATCATCCTGTATGCCAAAATTGAAACAAATCGGACAATCAGAAATACCCGGTCAATCACTTTTTATGCTGGTCAATAGGGTTTTCAACACCCAACCACCCCTGAACATCATCATATTTCGATGAAACTTCAACAGTATGTTAAATATGTGTGAATCATCCTGTATGCCAAATTTAAAACGAATCAGACAATGAGAAATACCCAGTCAATCACTTTTTATGCTGGTCATTAGGGTTTTCAACCCCTTACCACCTCTAATAGTCGAGATATTCTTATGAAACTTCCACAGTATGTTTAGAATGTGTTAATTATCCTGTATGATGGATTTAAAAAAAAATTGGACAAATAGAAATACCTGGTCAATCACTTTTTATGCAGGTCAATAGGGTTTTCAACCCCTCACCACCCCTACTATTCAACATATTCCCATGAAATTCCAACAGTATGTTAAGTATGTGCAAATCATCCTGTTTGCCAAATTTGAATAGAATTGGACAATTAGAAATACCCGGTCAATCACTTTTTATGCTTGTCAATAGCGTTTTTAACCCCTGATCACCACTAAACATCATTAAATTTTGATGAAACTTCATCAGTATGTTAAATATGTTCAAATAATCCTGTATGCCAAACTTGAAACAATTCAGACAATTAGAAATACCCGGTCAATCACTTTTTATGCAGGTCGATAAGGCTTTCAACCACTAACCACCCCTAAACATCATTATATATTGATGAAACTTCAACAGTATGTTAAATATGTGTAAATTTTCCTGTATGCCGAATTTGAAGTGAATCGGACAATTGGAAATACCTGGTCAATCACTTTTCATGCTGGTCAATAGGGTTTTCAAACCCAAACCACCCCTAAAAATCATTATTTTCCGATAAAACTTCAACAGTATGTTGAATATGTGTAAATTATGCTGTATGCCAATTAGAAACGAATCGGACAATTATTAATACACGGTCAATCACTTTTTATGCTGGTCAATAGGGTTTCTAACCCCTAACCACCCCTGAACATCATCATATTATGATGAAATTCCCACAGTATGTTTGATATGTGTGAATGCCAAACATCATTATATTATGATGGAACTTCAACAGTATGTTAAATATGTGTAAATCATCCTGTTTGCCAAATTTGAAACGAATTGGACAATTAGAAAGACCCAGTCAATCACTTTTTATGCTGGTCAATAGGTTTTCAACCCCTTACCACCTCAAATGGTCGAGATATTCTTATGAAACTTCCACAGTATGTTTAGTATGTGTAAATCATCCTGTATGCTGAATTTGAAAATAATTGTCAATTAGAAATACCCAGTCAATCACTTTTTTTGCTGGTCTATAGAGTTTTCAACACCTTACCACCCCTGGTAGTCAACATATTCTCATGAAATCAATGGGGTCAATAGGGTTTTTCACCCCTTACCTCACCCAAATATTATTATATTATGATGAAATAACAACAGTATGTTAAATATGTGCAAATTATCCTGTATGCCAAATTTTAAACGAATCGGACAATTAGAAATACCTGCATCACCACCTTCAATAGTCGAGATATTTTGATGAAACTTCCACAGTATGTGTATATTAACCTGTAAAGTGAATTTGAATAGGATTGGACAATTAGAAATACCCGTTCAATCACTTTTTATGTTGGTCAATAGGGTTTTTAACCCCTAATCACCACTAAACATAATTATATTCGGTCGAAACTTCAACAGTATGTTTGGTATGTGTAAATCATCCTGTATGCCAAATTTGAAACGAATCGGAGAATTAGAAATACCTGGTCAATCACTTTTTTTGCTGGTCAATGGGGTTTTCACCCCTTACCACCTTCAGTGGTCGAGAAATTCTGATGAAACTTCCACAATATGTGTAAATTATCGTTTATACTGAATATGAAAAGGATTGGACAGTTAGAAATACCAGGTCAATCACTTTTCATGCTGGTCAATAGGGTTTTCAACCACTTACCACCTTCAATAGTCGAGATATTCTCATGAAACTTCCACAGTATGTTTAGTATGTGTAAATTATCCTGTATGCCAAATTTGAAATGAATTGGACAATTAGATATACCAAGTCAATCACTTTTTATGCTGGTCAATAGGGTTTTCAACCTCAAACCACCCCTAAACATCATTATATTTGGATGAAACTTCCACAGTATGTTCATTTTGTGTAAATTATCCTGTATGTTGAATTTGAGAAGAATCGGACAATGAGAAATACCCAGTCAATCACTTTTTATGCTGGTCAATAGGGTTTTCAACGCCTTACCACTCCTAGTAGTCAACATATTCTCATGAGATCTTAACAGTATGTTAAGTATGTGCAAATCATCCTGTTTGCCAACTTTGAAACGAATCAGACAATTAGAAATACCCGGTCAATCACTTTTCATGCTGGTCATTAGGATTTCTAACCCCTAACCACCCCTAAACATCATCATATTATGATGAAATTCCCACAGTATGATTAATATGTGTGAATGCCAAACATCATTATATTACGATGAAACTTCAACAGTATGTTAAATATGTGTAAATCATCCTGTTTGCCAAATATGAAACGAATTGGACAATTAGAAAGACCCAGTCAATCACTTTTTATGCTGGTCAATAGGTTTCCAACCCCTTACCACCTCAAATAGTCGAGATATTCCTATGAAAATTCCACAGTATGTTTAGTATGTGTGAATTATACTGTATGCTGAATTTGAAAAGAATTGTCAATTAGAATTCCACAGTATGTTTAGTATGTGTGAATTATACTGTATGCTGAATTTGAAAAGAATTGTCAATTAGAAATACCCGGTCAATCACTTTTTTTGCTGGTCTATAGAGTTTTCAACACCTTACCACCCCTGGTAGTCAACATATTCTCATGAAATCAATAGGTTCAATAGGGTTTTTCACCCCTAACCTCACCTGAATATCATTATATTATGATGAAATTACAACAGTATGTTAAATATGTGCAAATTATCCTGTATGCCAAATTTTAAACGAATTGGACAGTTGGAAATATCTGCCTCACCACCTTCAATAGTCGAGATATTCTGATGAAACTTCCACAGTATGTGTATATTAACCTGTATACTGAATTTGAATAGGATTGGACAATTGGAAGTACCCGGTCAATCACTTTTCATGCTGGTCAATAGGGTTTTCAACCACTTACCACCTTTAATAGTCGAGATATTCTCATGAAACTTCCACAGTATGTTTAGTATGTGTAAATTATCCTGTATGCTGAATTTAAGAAGAATTGGACGATTAGAAATACCCAGTCTATCACTTTTATGCTGGTCAATAGGGTTAACAACACCGTACCACTCCCAGTAGTTAACATATTCTCATGAAATTTAAACAGTTCGTTAAGTATGTGTGAATCATCCTATTCGCCAAATTTGAAACGAATCGGCCAATTAGGATATTTGGTCAATCATTTTTTATGCTGGTCAATAGGGTTTTCAACCCCTTACCGCCACTAAACATCATCATTCTTATAATACTCCAACAGTATGTTGAATATATGAATATCTTCCTGTATGCCAAATTTGAAACGAATCTGACAATTAGAAATACCTGGTCAATCACTTTTTATGCTGGTCAATAAGGTTTTCAACCCCTTATCTCCCTCAGTTGTCGACATATTCCTATGAAATTCCAACAGGATGTTGGGTATGTGCAAATTATCCTGTATGCTTAATTTGAAACGAATCAGACAATTAGAAATACCTGGTCAATCACTTTTTATGCTGGTCAATAGGGTTTCCAACCCCTTACCGCCCCTAGTTGTCGACATATTCCCATGAAATTCCTACAGGATGTTGGGTATGTGCAAATTATCCTGTATGCCTTATTTGAAACGAATCAGACAATTAGAAATACCTGTCAATCACTTTTTATGCTGGTCAATAGGGTTTCCAACCCCTTACCGCCCCTAGTTGTCGACATATTCTTATTGAATTCCAACAGTATGTTGAGTATGTGCAAATTATCCTGTATGCCAAATTTGAAACGAATCACACAATTAGAAATACCCAGTCATTCACTTATTATGCTGGTCAATAGGGTTTTTAGACCCTGACCACCACTAAACATCATTATATTCTTGTGAAACTTCAACAGTATGTTGAATATGTGTAAATTATCCTGTATGCCAATTTTGAAATGGATTGGAGAATTAGAAATACCCGGTCAGTCACTTTTTATGCTGGTCATTGGGGTTTTTTTTAACCATTAACCACCCCTAAACACCATTATATTTTGATGAAACTTCAACAGTATGTTAAATATGTTTAAATAATCCTGTATGCCAAATTTGTAACGAATCGGACAATTAGAAATACCCAATCAATCACTTTTTATGCTCGTAAATAGGGTTTTCAACCCCTTACCACCTGTAATAGTCGAGATATTGTTATGAAACTCCCACAGTATATTCAGAATGTGTGAATAATCCTGTATGCTGGATTTGAAAAGAATTGGACGATTAGAAATACCCAGTCAATCACTTTTTATGCTGGTCAATAGGGTTTTCAACCCCTTACCACCCTCAGTTGTCGACATATTCCTATGAAATTTCAACAGTATGTTGAGTATGTGCAAATTATCCTGTATGCTTAATTTGAAACGAATCTGAAAATTAGAAATACACGGTCAATCACTTTTTATGCTGGTCAATAGGGTTTTTAACCCCTGACCACCATTCAACATCATTATAATCTGATGAAATTCCAATAGTATGTTAAATATGTGCAAATTATCCTGTATGACAAAATGAAACAAATCAGAAAATAAGAAATACCCAATCAATCACTTTTTATGCTGGTCAATAGGGTTTTTGAACCCTGACCACCACTAAACATCATTATATTTCGATGAAACTCCAACAGTATGTTGAACATGTGTAAATTATCCTGTATGAAAAATTTGAAATGAATTGGAAATACCCGGTCAATCACTTTTTATGCTGGTCAATAGGGTTTTTTACCCCTAACCACCCCTAAACATCATTATATTTTTATGAAGTTTCAACAGTATGTTAAATATGTGTAAATTATCCTGTATGCCAAATTTGAAACGAATCGGACTATTGTTAATAGCCGGTCAATCACTTTTTATGCTGGTCAAGGTTTTAGGCAGACTCACCGCGCACCTACTGGAGGGTTAATTCGCCTCTAGAAAGCAAACTGAACAAACATAACAAGTTTGAATATATTGATCTAGTAAATTCATTTTTCTGTTGATAGAGATGTATGAGTGAGTAAGTGAATGTGCCATTTCGCTTTTATAAAATAGATTTTTGTATGATGTGTTAATACTATTTTGATTCATGATGCTACAGATTTAATGTATTTGATGAACTTCAAAGCAACCAGAATAAGTTGGCTGGAACAACATCAGCTTCAAAGAAATGTGTTTATTTTTTGTTAACTTGTACACTTGTAGCCCACATTCCTTGTGAAACGCCTGCAGATCTCTGTTTGTCATAAACAAAAAATGTCACAAGTCCGTGAATGGTAACAAGATTTGAGAAACAGTGTCTTGAAGAGAAAGAATAATAGAGTAGAACGTTTGAAAAAGTTCCTGGAACAGTAACAGTTCCTGAGTAGTAAAGATTTGTGTGAGCAGCTACTCTGTGCCCAGGGGGTAGCTGGTTCCCTCCCCTCAAACTGGTGGGGGAATCGATTGAAGCACGCCTCACTTCTGGCTCACTTACCCCCACCCAAAAAAGCACGCTTATTAAATAATTGTCAGTGCCAAATATAATGCGCATGCGTGAGAACCCCATTCATGAAGCACACCCGTCACGGTGGTGGTTGAAGGCTTTCTAACCAATTTATTATCTTATGTATTTATCACAATATAACTCTATATAGCTAAGCCTATAGACAGAGTCTAAAAATGCCAGTTAGCAACCAAAACATTCAGTAGGAACGCTAGTGGTCGCTAGGGTCCTTCAAAGGACCAAAGTATTCCTATTCTTTTCCTTTATGCCCCCTCACCGGTAACCACTAACTACAAAAAATCATATCTCCCTTCTGAGCCATTCATACATCAGTCATATTTCATTTTTATTCATTTGAATTTTCAAAATTCCTTGTAAAAATTTTAAATTTTTTTTGAGCTCCTCTGCTGTTGAAAACTCCCACACCATCCCCCACAATAATATTAATATCTTATTCTTGATCCAGTCTTATTAAAGTTTAGTAATCTATTCAAATCAAATCATTTATTTGCCATACAATAAGTGCAAAAACTAATCAATAAAATAATCAAGCAGAAGCCACCTCGTTATCCATCAGACCAGCTCTACAATGAGTTTGGTGTGATGGACATAAGACAACTCTACTCCAAAGAAATTATTTGCAGACTGCACAAGAACCCAGAAAGCTTTCAAAACAGAAACCACTGTCATAACACAAGAAATAGAAGCCTACTTATCACGAACGTGGCTAGGAAGGCAACATACCAACGACACTTCAACCACCTAGCACCAAAACTCCACAATTTACTTCCTGTACACATCAAGATAATAGAAAACTCAAGAAAATTTAAATGCGCCGTTAAAAACTGGATCACAACAACTGGAAAACATAATATAGAAAAAATAGTTTCGAACAATATGTGAGCTCACTTACCCAATGTGTATGCACCCCCACTCTTAATTTAATTGTATTACTACTGCACCTGTTCTAGAGCATGAGTTTTCCATAGTTGAGTAGGTTAATTTCCAAAAAAATGCAATTTATTTATACTTGTAGTAAATTTCATATATTGTATTTTTGAATATTATGTACATTTTATTGATAAGATTGTTCATTTGTATATTAATGGAAATAAAATTTATTTGTATTGTATTGTAATAAATACAATCATATTCAAAACATAATGAAAGAAAATACATAATTTTACAGTACAAAGTATTACTGTACTCGCTAGCAAGAAGTGAAACAACTGATTATGCAGCACCACTAGTAGAGGATTGTCATCTGGATAGAGCTATTGAGATGGATGAGGTATATTCAGTTTTGAAAAAACTACGTGATAATAAAGCCCCAGGAGATGACAGGATACCAGGAGAATTTTATAAAAAGTCACCACTTGAATATAGAGAGCTACTATTGCAGTTTTTCAATAATATTTTTTCGAATGAGACCGTGCCTGCGGCTTTCACTAGTTCGATCATATTCCCTCTGCATGAAAAAGGCGATAATTCAATTGTTTCTAACTTCCGCGCTATAAGTTTCGTTAACTCTGCTGCTAAAATATTTGTAGGAATATTACTGAAAAGAATAGAGGAATGGATAGAAAGCAGAGGCGTATTGGAGGAGAATCAGGCGGGATTTCGAAGAGGATATTCAACAGTCGATAACGTGTTCACTCTTTACAGTATAATAAGTTATAAGTTGAGCATTGAGAAAAGAAAAACCTATTGTTTCTTCATTGACTTCAAATCCGCATTCGATTGTGTGAATACAGAAGCCCTATTCTACAAGCTTCATAATTTGGGACTCTCATAGCTTCATAAGACTGGAGGTGGTGAAGGAATATAAATATCTGGGAGTTACTTTCACACCTGCTCTATCGATGCGCCCACATTTTAAAAATAAAGTAAAAGCAAAATTTGGTATAAATAGTGTATGGCGTAGGCTTATCTTAAATGACGAGGTACCAATCTCTAGCAAGTGGCATGCTCATAATGCTACAAGCAGAGCAGTGGTGACTTATGCGGCTGAGGTGTGGGGTTACGTGCAATCGGAAGAGTTGGAAAATTTTCAAATTTTGGAAAAGTTTTTTATCTAGAGATTGCTATCCCTACCAAGAAATACGCCGAACAACGTCATCTACCTTGAATCTGGAGTAGATACAATGTGGGTGAATACTTTTGTCCTACACTTCAACTATGTATTAAACACGCTTGCGCTGCCTGAGCATAGATTTCCGCGAATCCTCAGTGAAATATTCATCAAGAAGAAGGTTGGTATGGAGAATGGCTGAGACTTCGTAGAGATAATAATATAGACTGGCCAGATAATCTGCAGGAAAAGCGTGAGTGGAGCAAAATGGGTCAGCTATTGGTCACTAAAATTAGACAAACGGTTCGGGGTAAGTGGTTGGATAGCGCTAATGCTGCGCAATTTCATTCCATATATGCTCTGTTGAATAAGGAGAAAAGTCTTATAAGAGAATATATCAATGATATGAATAAGCGGTATTTTATAAGTATTATTTTCAAAGCTAGAGGAGCTCTATTCCCGCTGAATTACAGACCGGAAAGACGGGAAGAAACACATAGATGTTCAATGTGCAATAGTCAGGAAAACGAGGACATGTTTCATTTATTAGGTAGATGTAAAATTCTAGGAGAAATAAAAAAGACATGGTTCAATAAGTGGAGACTGGAAAGAAGAGATGTCATAGAATACTTGGATGGAAAGGATTTGGAAACTTTTGGTGGGGTATGTGAGGGCGGCTCTGAGGAATAGAAAGAAAATAATAGAAGAGTTCAATTAATAATACTTTAATTTTTTTCCTCTAATCGTTGGTCATTCTCTCTGTGATGAATGGATTGTTTTATAAATATGAATCTTTGGTCGTGTATACTACTACCGAGCATCCATCACATTATAACAGTGATATTAATTAGATAAAAACGGGTGTATTCTATTTTTTTTCTCTATCCTCATATGAATAAGGTGAGAGTTCAATATTTGACATTAAAAATCTATTATTTCAAAGACAGTCTGTTTTGTTATGAATCGCAAACCAAGCCAATTTCATATATTATTTTTTATTATCACTGTACTATATAATTCATGAAAGCTTTTTTTTGTCTCAAGAGTTAAGTATTATAAATCTTGGTAGGTGAGTTATTGCTGAATGGAGGGGTATTGATTGTGCTTTGGCATAGAAGTATTTTTGGAGGCTATCGATTTGTTCATTACACATATTCTTTATATCTATAACTCCTCTTCCTCCTTCGCTTCTAGGGAGTGTGAACCTTTCTGTGGCCGAATGGAGGTGGTGAGCACAAGATTTGTTGAAACTCGTTCTAGTTTGAGTGTTATTGAGGGCTTCTAGATCTGTCTCGGTCCAGTCTATTATTCCAAAAGATTATGTTAGTATAGGGATGGCATAGGTATTTACTGCTTCAACCTTATTTCTTGCTGATAGATTCGTGTTAAGAATGAATGAATGAATTTATTTGCCAAAAACAAAATACAAAAAAGCTTTACAAAAAATAAATATAAGTATATGCTACTGCACTTAAACCAAGATACATACATTTATTTAATTAGATATAATAACGAAATGATATCCTTTATATTATAAATAATAGTTATAAAATGAAGATTCAATTTATGTTCACATGCATAAGTAAGTAGGTGAGGCAAAAACACCAGCAAAAGGAAGATTCCTTGTGCGCCAGTGTGTGCGCCTGATCAGCTTAATCAGGGATATAATATAATAAACTTGAATTTAGCGTATGAAGTGTTCGAAAATATAATTTATAATATGAAGTTGATTATTGTATAAAAGTCAACGATTGGAAATAATTCAAGTTCAGCCATGCCTCTATGGCTCTTTTTCTGTGTATATTATTTCGGAAATTATTAAGAGGAAATTCACTTTCTAGTATATTTATGAATTTACTGCTAATGTAGTGGAGTTGCCTTCTAAGAAGAGCTGATTTGGTGTTATATATTTCATATTCTCTTATTGTATTAGGTCTAAGATTATAATTTATGTCATTGGCTTGAGGAAAATTATGCTCGTATTTAAAACTGTAATTTGTTAAGCAACTAAATATAACTGTCGTATAGTTTTAACTTCAAGTTCACTGAACAAAATCTTACTATCATAAGTTCTAGGTTTCTTTAAAATTGTCTTTATGATGAATTTTTGTATTAGAAAAAGGTTTTTAATATGGGTATCGAAAGTCCCACCCCAAACTATTAAACCATATCGCATTAGGGATTCTACTAGTGCCATATATACCTGTTTGCATTCTGAGAAAGATAGCACATTTTTATTTTTTAAAATTTATAAGATAGGTATTTTAGTCTCTTACATAGGAAGTTTACATGGATGTCCCATTTGAGACACTCATCGATCCATATACCAAGATATTTGAGGTTTGATTTCCTATTAATAACAGGGCAGGAACATCTATCAATGTTTGGTTGATTTATTGAAGAACAGTTTGAATGGATTTTTAACTTATATTGATTGTTAGGTTTACCCTCTCTATTTGCTGGAAAAGCTATATAATTGGTTTTTTCTACATTTAAACTCAAAGCATTAGAGTCCATCCAATTCTTCACAATATCTATATCTTGCTCTGCAACAATGAAAGTATCATTCCAATTATTTTCTGAGAATATAATAACTGAATCATCAGCAAAAGATGAAATTCTCCCATTTTTTAGGTTAATATTCAGCAAATCATTTACATAAAGAATGAAAAATATTGGTGAAAGTACAGTTCCCTGGGGCAGGCCGTAAGATGACAGTTTCTCTATACTTTTATCGTTATTTATTGTTTAAATTTAGAATCTATCTTCCAAGTAACTTCCTATGAACTTCAATGAATGACCTCTGAAACCATACTTCTCCAATTTGTTGCAAATTTTATCATGTGGTATGGTATCGAAAGCCTTCAATAAATCCACGAAGACTGCAAGTGGTTTTTTCTTGGAATTTAACATATCTGTTACATTGTTTACAAAATATACTAGCGCATCCTCAGTACTTTTATTAGGTTGGAAACCATATTGGTTTTCATTAATAATGTTATTTTTTGTATGAACTTCATTATTCGTTTTAAAATAATTTTTCAAATATTTTGGCAAGGTTGCTAATTAAGCTTATTGGTCTATAGTTACCTGGATTATTTTTATCACCTTTTTTAAGAATCGGTTCAATGTTTGCTATTTTAAATGAATCAGGAAATACAGCGGTTTCAAAACATTTATTTACAATGTAAGACAGGGGTTCAGCTATTAGATCTGCTATTTGCTTTAGAGTTCTATTATTAATATCATCAGGACCTGGACAAGAGTTATTTTTCAGAGTTTTTATAGTTTCTATCACCTCCGGTGGATTCACGGGATTGAGAATAAAAGATGCATTCAATTCATTGGTTCTCTTATATGGGAAATCTGATGTGGTGGTATTTTGCTCAATTTGAGCAGCCAAGTTTTTACCAACTTGCGAAAAATATCTATTCAATTCAGCTGAATCTATTTCTGGTTCATCATGTTTATTTTTTATCATCAATGATTTCATTTATGTGATTCCATAGTTCACGTTTATCACTCCTGCATTCCTCTATTTTTGATCGATAATAGTTTGTTTTTGTTTCATTAATTAATCTATTTAATACATTTTTATATGCTTTAAGATCATGTTTCAGTTTTGTGTTGAAAGGTTCTTTTATTGATCTCTTATATAATTTATCTTTTGTTCTTATTGATTTTATTAGTCCAGAGGTAATCCATGGCTTCAAAGGCTTATATCTGTGTGGAATTTTTATTTCCTGACTAGAATTTTCAATACACTTAGTCAAAACCGAACAGAATATTTTTAGCAAATCGTTAACGTCATTGGATTGATTTTCATAAATACTATCCCATTTTCTATTACTCAATAAATCCTTTAATTTTGTTCCAAAGTTTATTACCAGTTATAGGAATCCTCTTGGAATTCTTGAATAATCAACCACAAAGGTCAAGTGCATGGCATTTCTCCTGTTACTCTTGACTGAATGCAATGTTCAGCATCATTATATAGAATCATTCCTGATCAGGAGAGAATTTTGTACAAGCACAGTTTTCACGAAAAAAAATTCCAAAGTCTAATACCAGTTATAGGTAACCTCTTGGGATTTCTTGAATAATCAAACACAAAAGTCAAGTGCATGGCATTTCCTCTTTTATTCTGGACTGAATGCAATGTTGAACATATATAGAATCATCACTGATAAGGAATGAATTTTGTACAAGCACAGTATTCACAAAAAAAAAATCCAAAGTTTAATACCATTATAGGTATCCTCTTGGAATTCTTGAATAATCAAACACAAAAGTCAAGTGCATGACATTTCTTCTTTCATTCTGGATTGAATGCAATGTTGAACATATATAGAATCATTCCTGATCAGGAACGAACTTTGAACAAACACAGTTTCAACAAAAAAAATTTCAAAGTTTATTACCAGTTATAGGTATCCTCTTGGGAATTCTTGAATAATCAACCACAAAAGTCAAACACATGGCATTTCTTCTGTGATAATGGACCAAATGCATTGCTGAACTTATATAGTATCATTTCTGATTTTGAATGGATTTTGTACTGGCACAGCTTTCACTAAAAAAAGTTCCAAAGTTTATTACCAGTTATGGGTATCCTCTTGGAATTCTTGAATAATCAACCACAAAGGTCAAGTGCATGACGATTCTTCTGTGATTCTGGATTAGATGCAATGTTAAACATATATAGAATCATTCCTGATCAGGAATGAATTTTGTACAAGCACAGTTTTCACAAAAAAAAATCCAATGTTTATTACCAGTTATAGGTATCCTCTTGGGATTCTTGAATAATCAACCACAAAAGTCAAGTGCATGGCATTTCTCCTGTGATAATGGATCAAATGCATTGCTGAACTTATATAGTATCATTTCTGATTTTGAATGAATTTTGTTCAAGCACAGTTTTCACGAAAAAAGTTCCGAAGTTTATTACCAGTTATATGTATCCTCTTGGAATTCTTGAATAATCAACCACAAAAGTCAAACACATGGCATTTCTCCTGTGATAATGGATCAAATGCATTGCTGAACTTATATAGTATCATTTCTGATTTTGAATGGATTTTGTACGAGCACAGTTTCCACGAAAAAAAATTCAAAGTTTATTACCAGTTATATGTATCCTCTTGGAATTCTTGAATAATCAACCACAAAAGTCAAGTGCATGGCATTTCTTTTGTTATTCTGGACTGTATTCAATGTTGAACATATATTGAATCATTCCTGATAAGGAATTAATTTTGTACATGCACAGTTTCCACGAAAAAAAATCCAAAGTTTATTATCATTTATATGTATCCTCTTGGGAACTCTTGAATAATCAAACACAAAAGTCAAGTGCATGGCATTTCTCTTGTTATTCTGGACTGATTGCAATGTTGAACATGTGCAATGTTAAGCATATAAAGAATCATTCCTAATTGAGGATGAATTATGTACAAGCAATGTTTTCACGAAAAAAAAAAATTCCAAAGTCTATTATCAGTTATAGGTATCCTCTTGGGAATTCTTGAATAATCTACCACAAAAGTCAAGTGCATGGCATTTCTCCTGTTATTCTTGACTGAATGCAATGTTCAGCATCATTATATAGAATCATTCCTGATCAGGAGAGAATTTTGTACAAGCACAGTTTTCACGAAAAAAAAATTTCAAAGTCTAATACCAGTTATAGGTAACCTCTTGGGATTTCTTGAATAATCAAACACAAAAGTCAAGTGCATGGCATTTCCTCTTTTATTCTGGACTGAATGCAATGTTGAACATATATAGAATCATCACTGATAAGGAATGAATTTTGTACAAGCACAGTATTCACAAAAAAAAAATCCAAAGTTTAATACCAGTTATAGGTATCCTCTTGGGAATTCTTGAATAATCAAACACAAAAGTCAAGTGCATGACATTTCTTCTTTCATTCTGGATTGAATGCAATGTTGAACATATATAGAATCATTCCTGATCAGGTACGAACTTTGAACAAACACAGTTTCAACAAAAACAATTTCAAAGTTTATTACCAGTTATAGGTATCCTCTTGGGAATTCTTGAATAATCAACCACAAAAGTCAAACACATGGCATTTCTTCTGTGATAATGGACCAAATGCATTGCTGAACTTATATAGTATCATTTCTGATTTTGAATGGATTTGTACTGGCACAGCTTTCACTAAAAAAGTTCCAAAGTTTATTACCAGTTATAGGTATCCTCTTGGAATTCTTGAATAATCAACCACAAAGGTCAAGTGCATGACGATTCTTCTGTGATTCTGGATTAGATGCAATGTTGAACATATATAGAATCATTCCTGATCAGGAATGAATTTGGTACAAGCACAGTTTTCACAAAAAAAATACAAAGTTTATTACCAGTTATAGGTATCCTCTTGGGAATTCTTGAATAATCAACCACAAAAGTCGAGTGCCTGACATTTCTTCTGTGATTCTGGATCGTATGCAATGTTGAACATATATAGTATCATTTCTGATTTTGAATGAATTTTGTTCAAGCACAGTTTTCACGAAAAAAGTTCCAAAGTTTATTACCAGTTATAGGTATCCTCTTGGGAATTCTTGAATAATCAACCACAAAAGTCAAGTGCATGGCATTTCTTCTGTTATTCTGGACTGTATGCAATGTTGAACATATATTGAATCATTCCTGATAAGGAATTAATTTTGTACAAGCACAGTTTCCACGGAAAAAAAATCCAAAGTTTATTATCAGTTATATGTATCCTCTTGGGATTTCTTGAATAATCAAACACAAAAGTCAAGTGCATAGCATTTCTTTTGTTTTTCTGGACTGAATGCAATGTTGAACATACATAGAATCATTCCTGATCAGGAATGAATTTCGTACAAGCACAGTTTCCACGGAAAAATAATCCAAAGTTTATTACCAGTTATAGGTATCCTTTTGGGAATTCTTGAATAATCAACCACAAAAGTCAAGTGCATGGCATTTCTCTTGTTATTCTGGACTGATTGCAATGTTGAACATGTGCAATGTTAAGCATATAAAGAATCATTCCCAATTGAGGATGAATTATGTACAAGCAATGTTTTCACAAAGAAAAAAAATTCTAAAGTCTATTATCAGTTATAGGTATCCTCTTGAGAATTCTTGAATAATCTACCACAAAAGTCAAGTGCATGGCATTTCTTCAGTGATTCTGGATTTGATGCGATGGTGAACATATATAGTATATTTCCTTATTTTGAATGAATTTTGTACAACACAGTTTTCAATTTTAAACAATTTTAAACATATAGAGTATCATTTCTGTTTTTGAATGAATTTTGTACAAGCACAGTTTTCACGAAAAAAAAATCCATAGTTTATTACCAGTTATAGGTTTCCTCTTGGGAATTATTGAATAATCAACCACGAAAGTCAAGTGCATGCCATTTCTTCAGTGATTCTGGATTTGATGCGATGGTGAACATATATAGTATATTTCCTTATTTTGAATGAATTTTGTACAACACAGTTTTCACAAAAAACGATTCAAAAGTTTATTACAAGCTATAGGTATTCTCTTTGGGATTCTTGAATAATCAACCACACAAGTCGAGTGCATGGCATTTCTTCTGTTATTCTGGACTGATTGCAATGTTGAACATATATAGAATCATCCCTGATCAGGAATGAACTTTGTACAAGCACAGTTTTCACAAAAAAAAATCCAAAGTTTATTACCAGTTATAGGTATCCTCTTGGGAATTCTTGAATAATCAACCACAAAAGTCGAGTGCATGGCATTTCTCCTGTGATTCTGGAGATAATGCCAACATATTTAGTATCATTTCTGATTTCGGAAGGATTTTGTATGAGCACAGCTTTCACTAAAACAAGTTCCAAAGTTTATTACCAGTTATAGGTATCCTCTTGGGAATTCTTGAATAATCAACCACAAAAGTCAAGTGCATGGCATTTCTCCTGTGATATCGAACTAAATGCAATGTTTAACATATATAGAATCATTCCTGAACGGGAATGAATTTTTTACAAGCACAGTTTCCACGAAAAAAAATTTCAAAGTTTATTACCAGTTATAGGTATCCTCTTGCAATTCTTGAATAATCAACCACCAAAGTCAAGTGCATTACATTTCTCCTGTCATCTGGATTGAATGCAATGGGGGACATATATAGTTTCATTCCTGATCAGGATTGAATTCTGTACAAGAACAGTTTCCACAAAAAACGAATCCAAAGTCTAATACCAGTTATAGGTATCCTCTTGGGATTTCTTGAATAATCAAACACAAAAGTCAAGTGCATGGCATTTCTCTTGTTATTCTGGACTGAATGCAATGTTGAACATACATAGAATCATTCCTGATCAGGAATGAATTTTGTACAAGCACAGTTTTCACAAAAAAAAATCCAAGTTTATTACCAGTTATATGTATCCTCTTGGGCAAAGTTTATTACCAGTTATAGGTATCCTCTTGGAATTCTTGAATAATCAACCACAAAAGTCGAGTGCCTGACATTTCTTCTGTGATTCTGGATCGTATGCAATGTTGAACATATATAGTATCATTTCTGATTTTGAATGAATTTTGTTCAAGCACAGTTTTCACGAAAAAAGTTCCAAAGTTTATTACCAGTTATAGGTATCCTCTTGGGAATTCTTGAATAATCAACCACAAAAGTCAAGTGCATGGCATTTCTCTGTTATTCTGGACTGATGCAATGTTGAACATATATTGAATCATTCCTGATAAGGAATTAATTTTGTACAAGCACAGTTTCCACGGAAAAAAAATCCAAAGTTTATTACCAGTTATAGGTATCCTTTTGGGAATTCTTGAATAATCAACCACAAAAGTCAAGTGCATGGCATTTCTCTTGTTATTCTGGACTGATTGCAATGTTGAACATGTGCAATGTTAAGCATATAAAGAATCATTCCCAATTGAGGATGAATTATGTACAAGCAATGTTTTCACGAAAAAAAATTCCAAAGTCTATTATCAGTTATAGGTATCCTCTTGGGAATTCTTGAATTATCAACCACAAAAGTCGAGTGCCTGACATTTCTTCTGTGATTCTGGATCGTATGCAATGTTGAACATATATAGTATCATTTCTGATTTTGAATGAATTTTGTTCAAGCACAGTTTTCACGAAAAAAGTTCCAAAGTTTATTACCAGTTATAGGTATCCTCTTGGGAATTATTGAATAATCAACCACAAAAGTCAAGTGCATGGCATTTCTTCTGTTATTCTGGACTGTATGCAATGTTGAACATATATTGAATCATTCCTGATAAGGAATTAATTTTGTACAAGCACAGTTTCCACGGAAAAAAAATCCAAAGTTTATTATCAGTTATATGTATCCTCTTGGGATTTCTTGAATAATCAAACACAAAAGTCAAGTGCATAGCATTTCTTTTGTTTTTCTGGACTGAATGCAATGTTGAACATACATAGAATCATTCCTGATCAGGAATGAATTTTGTACAAGCACAGTTTACACGAAAAAAAAATCGAAAGTTTATTACCAGTTATATGTATCCTCTTGGGAATTCTTGAATAAACAAACACAAAAGTCAAGTGCATGGCATTTCTCTTGTTATTCTGGACTGAATGCAATGTTGAACATACATAGAATCATTCCTGATCAGGAATGAATTTTATACAAGCACAGTTTCCACGGAAAAATATTCCAAAGTTTATTACCAGTTATAGGTATCCTTTTGGGAATTCTTGAATAATCAACCACAAAAGTCAAGTGTATGGCATTTCTCTTGTTATTCTGGACTGATTGCACTGTTGAACATATATAGAATCATTCCTGATCAGGATTGAATTTTGTACAAGCACATTTTCCACGAAAAAAAATTCCAAAGTTTATCACCAGTTAAAGGTATCCTCTTTGGAATTCTTGAATAATCAACCACAGAAGTCAAGTGCATGGCATTTCTTCTGTGATTCTGGAGATAATGCCAACATATATAGTATCATTTCTGATTTCGGAAGGATTTTGTATGAGCACAGCTTTCACTAAAACAAGTTCCAAAGTTTATTACCAGTTATAGGTATCTTCTTGGAAATCTTGAATAATCAACCACAAAGGACAAGTGCATGGTTTTTCTTCTGTGATTATGGATGAGATGCAATGTTGAACGAATATAGAATCATTCCTGATCAGGAATGAACTTTGTACAAGCACAGTTTTCACAAAAAAAATCCAAAGTTTATTACCAGTTATAGGTATCCTCTTGGGAATCCTTGAATAATCAACCACAAAAGACGAGTGCATGGCATTTCTTCTCTTATTTCAGATCAAATGCAATGATGAACATATATAGAATCATCACTGATAAGGAATGAATTTTATACAAGCACAGTTTTCACGAAAAAAAATTCCAAAGTTTAATACCAGTTATAGGTATCCTCTTGGATGCAATGATGAACATATATAGAATCATCACTGATAAGGAATGAATTTCATACAAGCACAGTTTTCACGAAAAAAAATTCCAAAGTTTAATACCAGTTATAGGTATCCTCTTGGGAGTTCTTGAATAATCAAGCACAAAAGTCAAGTGCATGGCATTTCTCCTGTTATTCTGGATCGTATGCAATGTTGAACATATAAAGTATCATTTCCGATTTCGAATGAATTTTGTACAAGCACAGTTTTCACGAAAAAGAATTCCATAGTTTATTACCAGTTATAGGTATCCTTATGGGAATTCTTGAATAATCAACCACAAAAGTCGAGTGCATGGCATTTCTTCAGTGATTTTGGATTAAATGCAATGTTGAACATATATAGAATCATTCCTGATCAGGAATGAACTTTGTACAAGCACAGTTTTCACAAAAAAAATCCAAAGTTTATTACCAGTTATAGGTATCCTCTTGGAACTCTTGAATAATCAACCACAAATGTCAAGTGGATGGCATTTCTTCTGTGATTCTGAACTGAATGCAATGTTTAACATATATTGAGTCATTCCTGATCAGGAATGCATTTGGTACAAGCAAAGTTTCTATGGAAAAAAATTCCAAATTTTATTACCAGTTATACGTATCCTCTTGGGAATTCTTGAATAATCAACCACAAAAGTGAAGTGCATGGCATTTCTTCTGTGATTCTGGATCATATGCAATGTTGAACATATGAAGTATTATTCTGATTTTGAATGAATTTTGTACAAGCACAGTTTTCACGAAAAAGAATTCCATAGTTTATTACCAGTTATAGGTATCCTTTTGGGAATTCTTGAATAATCAACCACAAAAGTCGAGTGCATGGCATTTCTTCAGTGATTTTGGATTAAATGCAATGTTGAACATATATAGAATCATTCCTGATCAGGAATGAACTTTGTACAAGCACAGTTTTCACGAAAAAGAATTCCATAGTTTATTACCAGTTATAGGTATCCTTTTGGGAATTCTTGAATAATCAACCACAAAAGTCGAGTGCATGGCATTTCTTCTGTGATTCTGGATCATATGCAATGTTGAACATATGAAGTATTATATCTGATTTTGAATGGATTTTGTACAAGCACAGTTTTCACGAAAAAAAGTTCCAAAGTTTAATACCAGTTATAAGTATCCTCTTGGGAATTCTTGAATAATCAACCACAAAAGTCAAGTGCATGGCATTTCTTCTGTTATTCTGGATTGTATGCAATGTTGAACATATATAGAATCATTCCTGATCAGGATTGAATTCTGTACAAGCACATTTTCCACGAAAAAAAATTCCAAAGTTTATTACCAGTTATAGGTATCCTCTTTGGAATTCTTGAATAATCAACCACAGAAGTCAAGTGCATGGCATTTCTTCTGTAATTCTGGAGATAATGCCAACATATATAGTATCATTTCTGATTTCAGAAGGATTTTGTATGAGCACAGCTTTCACTAAAACAAGTTCCAAAGTTTATTACCAGTTATAGGTATCTTCTTGGGAATCTTGAATAATCAACCACAAAGGACAAGTGCATGGATTTACTTCTGTGATTATGGATTGGATGCAATGTTGAACGAATATAGAATCATTCCTGATCAGGAATGAACTTTGTACAAGCACAGTTTTTACAAAAAAAAATCCAAAGTTTATTACCAGTTATAGGTATCCTCTTGGAAATCCTTGAATAATCAACCACAAAAGACGAGTGCATGGCATTTCTTCTGTTATTCTGGATTGTATGCAATGTTGAACATATAAAGTATCATTTCTGATTTTGAATGAATTTTGTACAAGCACAGTTTTCACGAAAAAGAATTCCATAGTTTATTACCAGTTATAGGTATCCTTTTGGGAATTCTTGAATAATCAACCACAAAAGTCGAGTGCATGGCATTTCTTCTGTGATTCCAGGTTATGCAATGTTGAACATATATTGAATCATTCCTGATGAGGAATTAATTTTGTACAAGCACAGTTTCCACGAAAAAAAATCCAAAGTTTATTACCAGTTATATGTATCCTCTTGGGAATTCTTGAATAATCAAACACAAAAGTCAAGTGCATGACATTTCTTTTGTTATTCTGGACTGAATGCAATGTTGAACATACATAGAATCATTCCTGATCAGGAATGAATTTTGTACAAGCACAGTTTCCACGAAAAAAAATCCAAAGTTTATTACCAGTTATAGGTATCCTTTTGGGAATTCTTGAATAATCAACCACAAAAGTCAAGTGCATGGCATTTCTCCTGTGATTCTGGAGATAATGCCAACATATATAGTATCATTTCTGATTTCGGAAGGATTTTGTATGAGCACAGCTTTCACTAAAACAAGTTCCAAAGTTTATTACCAGTTATAGGTATCCTCTTGGGAATTCTTGAATAATCAACCACAAAAGTCAAGTGCATGGCATTTCTCTTGTTATTCTGGACTGAATGCAATGTTGAACATACATAGAATCATTCCTGATCAGGAATGAATTTTGTACAAGCACAGTTTCCACGAAAAAAAATCCAAAGTTTATTACCAGTTATAGGTATCCTCTTGGAATTCTTGAATAATCAAACACAAAAGTCAAGTGCATGGCATTTCTCTTGTTATTCTGGACTGAATGCGATGTTGAACATACATAGAATCATTCCTGATCAGGAATGAATTTTGTACAGGCACAGTTTCCACGGAAAAATAATAAAAATTTATTACCAGTTATAGGTATCCTCTTGGGAATTCTTGAATAATCAACCACAAAAGTCAAGTGCATGGCATTTCTCCTGTTATTCTGGACTGAATGCAATGTTTAGCATATATAGAATCATTCCTGATCAGGGATGAATTTTGTACAAGCACAGTTTTCACGAAAAAAGATTCCAAAGTCTAATACCAGTTATAGGTATCCTCTTGGGATTTCTTGAATAATCAAACACAAAAGTCAAGTGCATGGCATTTCTTCTGTTATTCTGGACTGAATGCAATGTTGAACATATATAGAATCATTCCTGATCAGGAATGAACTTTGTACAAGCACAGTTTTCACAAAAAAAAATCCAAAGTTTATTATCAGTTATAGGTATCCTCTTGGAATTCTTGAATAATCAACCACAAAGGTCAAGTGCATGGCATTTCTCCTGTGATTCTGGACTGAATGCAAAGTTTAACATACATAGAATCATTCCTGATCAGGAATGAATTTTGTACAAGCACAGTTTCCACGAAAAAAAATTCCAAATTTTATTACCAGTTATAGGTATCCTCTTGGAATTCTTGAATAATCAACCACAAAAGTCAAGTGCATGGCATTTCTTCTGTGATTCTGGATTGTATGCAATGTTGAACATATAAAGTATCATTTCTGATTCTGAATGGATTTTGTACAAGCACAGTTTTCACGAAAAAAAATTCCAAAGTTTAATACCAGTTTTAGGTATCCTCTTGCAATTCTTGAATAATCAACCACAAAGGTCAAGTGCATGGCATTTCTTCCGTGATTCTGGATTAGATGCAATGTTGAACATATATAGAATCATTCCTGATCAGGAATGAATTTTGTACAAGCACAGTTTTCACGAAAAAAAATTCCAAAGTTTAATACCAGTTATAGGTATCCTCTTGGGAATTCTTGAATAATCAACCACAAAAGTCAAGTGCATGGCATTTCTCCTGTTATTCTGGACTGAATGCAATGTTTAGCATATATAGAATCATTCCTGATCAGGAATGAATTTTGTACAAGCACAGTTTTCACGAAAAAAAATCCCAAAGTCTAATACCAGTTATAGGTATCCTCTTGGGATTTCTTGAATAATCAACCACAAAAGTCGAGTGCATGGCATTTCTCCAGTGATTCTGGATTAGATGCAATGTTAAACATATATAGAATCATTCCTGATCAGGAATGAACTTTGTACAAGCACAGTTTTCACAAAAAAAAATCCAAAGTTTATTATCAGTTATAGGTATCCTCTTGGAATTCTTGAATAATCAACCACAAAGGTCAAGTGCATGGCATTTCTTCTGTGATTCTGGACTGAATGCAAAGTTTAACATACATAGAATCATTCCTGATAAGGAATGCATTTAGTACAAGCAAAGTTTCAACGGAAAAAAATTCCAAATTTTATCACCAGTTATATGTATCCTCTTGGGAATTCTTGAATAATCAACCACAAAAGTCAAGTGCCTGACATTTCTTCTGTGATTCTGGATCGTATGCAATGTTGAACATTTAAAGTATCATTTCTGATTCTGAATGGATTTTTATCAAGCACAGTTTTCACGAAAAAAAATTCCAAAGTTTAATACCAGTTATAGGTATCCTCTTGGAATTCTTGAACAATCAACCACAAAGGTCAAGTGCATGGCATTGCTTCTGTGATTCTGGATTAGATGCAATGTTGAACATACAAAGAATCATCACTGATCAGGAATGAATTTTGTACAAGCACAGTTTCCACGAAGAAATAATCCAAAGTTCATTACCAGTTATAGGTATCCTCTTGGGAATTCTTGAATAATCAACCACAGAAGTCAAGTACATGGTATTTCTCCTGTGATAATGGATTATATGCATTGCTGAACATATATAGTATCATTTCTAATTTTGAATGGATTTTGTACTGGCACAGCTTTCACTTAAAAAGTTTCAAATTTTATTACCAGTTATAGGTATCCTCTTGGAATTCTTGAATAATCAACCACAAAGGTCAGGTGCATGTCATTTCTTCTGTGATTCCGGATTAGATGCAATGTTGAACATATATAGAATCATTCATGATTGGGAATGAATTTTGTACAAGCACAGTTTCCACGAAAAAATGATCCAAAGTTCATTACCAGTTATAGGTATCCTCTTGAGAATTCTTGAACAATCAACCACAAAGGTCAAGTGCATGGCATTGCTTCTGTGATTCTGGATTAGATGCAATGTTGAACATACAAAGAATCATCACTGATCAGGAATGAATTTTGTACAAGCACAGTTTCCACGAAGAAATAATCCAAAGTTCATTACCAGTTATAGGTATCCTCTTGGGAATTCTTGAATAATCAACCACAGAAGTCAAGTACATGGTATTTCTCCTGTGATAATGGATTATATGCATTGCTGAACATATATAGTATCATTTCTAATTTTGAATGGATTTTGTACTGGCACAGCTTTCACTTAAAAAAGTTTCAAATTTTATTACCAGTTATAGGTATCCTCTTGGAATTCTTGAATAATCAACCACAAAGGTCAGGTGCATGTCATTTCTTCTGTGATTCCGGATTAGATGCAATGTTGAACATATATAGAATCATTCATGATTGGGAATGAATTTTGTACAAGCACAGTTTCCACGAAAAAATGATCCAAAGTTCATTACCAGTTATAGGTATCCTCTTGAGAATTCTTGAATGATCAACCACAAAAGTCAAGTGCATGGCATTTCTTCTGTGATTCTGGATTAGATGCAATGTTGAACATAATTCTATAGTCTAGAACATATATGTAATTCATAATTATATAGAATCATTCTTGATCAGGAATGGACTTTGTACAAGCACAGTTTTCACAAAAAAAATTCCAAAGTTTATTACCAGTTATAGGTATCCTCTTGCAATTCTTGAATAATCAACTACAAAAGTCAAGTGCATGGCATTTCTTCTCTGATTCTGAATTGAATGTATTGTTAAACATATATAGAATTATTCCTGATCAGGAATGAATTTTGTACAAGCACAATTTTCATGAAAAAGAATTCCAAATTCTAATACCAGTTGAAGGTATCCTCTTGGGAATTCTTGAATAATCAAACACAAAAGTCAAGTGCATGGCATTTCTCTTGTTATTCTGGACTGAATGCAATGTTGAAAATACATAGAATCATTCCTGATCGGGAATGAATTTTTTACAAGCACAGTTCCCACGAAAAAACAATCAGAAGATTATTACCAGTTATAGGTATCCTTTTGGGAATTCTTGAATTATCAACCACAAAAGTCAAGTGCATGGCATTTCTTCTGTGATTCTGGACTGAATGCAATGTTTAACATTTATAAAATCATTCCTGATCAGGAATGCATTTAGTACAAGCAAAGTTTCTACTGAAAAAAATTCAAAATTTTATTACCAGTTATAGGTATCCTCTTGGGAATTCTTGAATAATCAACCACAAAAGTCAAGTGCATGACATTTCTTCTGTGATTCTGGAGACAGTGCATTGCTGAATATATATAGTATCATTTCTGATTTCGAATGGATTCTGTATGAGCACTGCTTTCACTAAAACATGTTCCAAAGTTTATTACCAGTTATAGGTATCCTCTTGGGAATTCTTGAATAATCAACCACAGAAGTCGAGTGCATGGCATTTCTTCTTTTATTCTAGACTGAGTGCAATCTTGAACATATTTAGGATCATTCCTGATCAGGAATGAACTTTGAACGAACACAGTTTCCATGAAAAAAAATTTCAAAGTTTATTGCCAGTTATAGGTATCCTCTTGGGAATTCTTGAATAATCAAACACAAAAGTCAAGTGCATGGCATCTCTTCTTTTGTTCTGGACTGAATGCAATCTTAAACATATATAGAATCATTCTTGATCAGGAAGGAACTTTGAACAAACAAAGTTTCCATTAAAAAAAATTGCAAAGTTTATTACCAGTTATAGGTATTTTCTTGGGAATGCTTGAATAATCAACCACAAAAGTCAAGTACATGGCATTTCTTCTGTGATAATGGATTGAATGCATTGCTGAACATATATAGTATCATTTGTAATTTTGAATGGATTTTGTACTGGCACAGCTCTCACTAAAAAAAGTTTCAAATTCTACAACCAGTTATAGGTATCCTCTTGCAATTCTGGAATAATCAACCACAAAAGTCAAGGAATGAATTTCGTTCAAGCACAGTTTTCACAAAAAAATCCAAAGTTTATTACCAGTTATAGGTATCCTTTCGGGAATTCTTGGGAATTCAAGAGGGTAATTCCCTCTTGGGGATTCTTGAATAATCAGACACAAAATTCACGTGCATGGATGGCATTTCTACTGTTATTCGGGAAAATGCATTGTTCAACATATGGAGAATCATTCCAGATCGGGAATGAGCTTTGTACAAGCACAGTTTTCACAAAAAAAATCCAAAGTTTATTACCAGTTATAGGTATTCTCTTGGGAGTTCTTGAATAATAAACCACAAAATTCACGTGCATGGCATTTCTCCTGTTATTCTGGACTGAATGCAATGTTAAGCATATATAGAATCATTCCTGATCAGGAATGAATTTTGTACAAGCACAGTTTTCATGAAAAAATTCCAAAGTCTTATACCAGTTATAGGTATCCTCTTCGGATTTCTTGAATAATCAAACACAAAAGTCAAGTGCATGGCATTTCTCCTGTTATCCTTGACTGAATGCAATGTCTAACATACATAGAATCATTCCTCATCAGGAATGGATTTAGTACAAGCACAGTTTCCACAGAAAAAAATTCCAATATTCATTATCAGTTATACGTATCCTCTTGGGAATTCTCGAATAATCAACCACAAAAGTCAAGTGCATGGCATTTCTTATTCGATTCTGGATTGAATGCATTGTTGAACATATATAAAATCATTCCAGGTTGGGAATGAACTTCGAACAAGCACAGTTTCCACAAAAAAGAATTTCAAAGTTTATTACCAGTTATAGGTATCCTCTTGGGAATTCTTGAATAGTCAACCTCAAAAGTCAAGCACATGCCAATTCTTCTGTGATAATGGATTAAATGCATTGCTGAACATTTAAAGTAACATTTCTGATTTTGAATGGATTTCGTACAAGCACAGCTTTCACTAGAGAAAGTTCCAAAGTTTATTACCAGTTATAGGTATCCTCTTGGGAATTCTTGAATGATCAACCACAAAAGTCAAGTGCATGGCATTTCTTCTCTGATTCTGGATTGAATGCAATGATGAAGGTATAGAGTATCATTTCTGATTTTGAATGAATTTTGTACAACACAGTTTTCACTAAAAGAAATTCCAAAGTTTATTACCAGTTATAGGTATTTTCTTGGGAATTCTAAAATAATCAACCATAAAAGTCAAGTGCATGGCATTTCTCCTGTAATATCGAACTAAATGCAATGTTTAACATATATAGAATCATCTCTGATCAGGAATGAATTTTGTACAAGCACAGTTTCCACGAAAAAAAATTCCAAAGTTTATTACCAGTTACAGGTATCCTCTTGGAATTCTTGAATAATCAACAAAAGGTCAAGTGCATGGCATTCCTTCCAATATTCTGGACTGAATGCAATGTTCAGCATATATAGAATCATTCCTGATCAGGAATGAATTTTGTACAAGCACAGTTTTCACGAAAAAAAATTCCAAAGTCTAATGATTCAATGATTCAATGATTCAATGATTTTATTACAGCCAGAAAATACATACAGTACACTAGGCCATGTCATTACAATGAAATTTCTAACAGAATTACAATAAAAATACATAAATAAAGATGATACACAACATGCAGTGCAAGAGCAGGCTTCAAAGCTATTCGGTTTCTCACAAGAAAATAATAGATAATAATACAGAAATATCAATAAACAATTACTAAACTTAAATTCTATCACAGTCTATACAGCCTATTCTAATTTTAATCTATACCTACTTTTACAATAAATCGTGAACAAACTAAAACCATAGAAACTCTATTATCACAGTCGGCAATTCACTTAGTGCTTTACACAGTCAATTTACATAGTGCTTGGGTCAGACTCGTCAAACTCATGAATGGAATAGAACGGGTTGGCGACCAGCCATGACTTGACCCGCTTCTCAAAGCTCACCAGAGGCAGCTCTCTTACTTCATCAGGTAGCCTATTGAAAAATCTGATGCCAGATATGGAAAAACTTTTCCTGGATCTTTCCAATCTCACCCCGGGCAGGACCAGGTTTCCATTTCCCCGTGTAGCGTGACTGTGGATTTGATTGGCCCTGGTGTACAAATGAATATTCTCTCTAACCGAAACCAAGCACTCGTATATGTACAGGCTGTAAACTGTCATCACTCATAAATGTACAAACAATGGTTTGCAGTGATCAATCCAACCAGCTCTCATCACAATTCTAATGGCCCTTTTTGCATTAATAGCACCCTATTCACACTCACAGCGTGCCCTCACAGCCTTGTACCATATGCAATATGGCTCTGGAAAAAAGCAAAGTAAGCTTGGCGCACAAAACCGTCAGGCACACATGATACAAGCCTTCTAAGCAGAAAAATGACCCTACTTAGCCTTTTGCAGAGCTGGCTGATGTGAGCCTCCCAGGTCAACCTACTATCCAGGGAAAACCCCAAGAGCTTCACAGTACCCGTGGCAATCCCAGAATTGAGGCTGAATGATATCTCCTGAGTCTTGTCACTGTTAAGAGCCAGCTTATTTAGATCAAACCATTGAGACGCACTATGATACAGCTCCCTCACAGCAAGCCTGGCAGAATCTACGCTCTTATGATCCGCAAATAGTGATGTGTCATCTGCGAATAACAGAACACCACCATCTACTGAATAATATATATCATTTATTGAGATGAGAAAGAGCAAAGGTCCCAAAACTGATCCCTGTGGGACTCCATGTTTCAAGGGTGCAGGACTTGATAGTTCACCATTCCAGTCCACAACCTGCAACCTATCACTCAGGTATGATTTCATCAGTCTGACAGCACCGACTCCAAGGCCATACTTCTCCAGCTTTCCCAATAGAATATTGTGCGAGACACAGTCGAAGGCACGTGATAAATCACAGAGCAAAAGCGATGAAGATCTTCCATTCTCAAATGCCTCCAGGACTGATTGAATGAGAGTCTGCACAGCAGAGACAGTCGATCTTCCTCTCCTGAAACCAAACTGAACAGGAACCAGCAGACCAATATTCTCAAAATAGTTGTACAGCTGAATAAACAATACCATCTCAAAAATTTTTGCAATCACCGGGATCAAAGATATGAATCTATAGTTGCTTACACTGTCCAGAGCACCCTTCTTGTGAATTGGAACTGCTCTTGATATCTTGAGCTCATCAGGGAAAACACCCTCATCGATACACTTATTGATAAGGCATGCAAGTATTGGACTCAAGAAACAAATAATCTGCCTCAGAAAAGCCACACTCATTCCATAAATATCTTTTGCCTTTGATACACTAAAATCATTTACTATGCTTACAACATCAGCAGGTGTTACATGGTTCCATTCAAAGTTTCCTTCTACAACTGGAATACCCTGAAGAGCATTGGGAAGATCGGTTGCAATATTATTTGGAATATTATTCACAATACTCTCCACAGATGTAACATAGAACTGATTAAATTCACTGGCAGTTGTGAAACTTAGATCACCTTCTTCTGATTTAGGCTTATGTGAATTTATAAGACTCCAGGCAGCCCTACATGAATTTTGAGCCTCTGCAATGAATTTTGCATTGGCGTTTTTCTTAGCCTCTCGCAATCTATAACGGTAATCCTTCTTGAGCCCAGTTGCTAGTTCAACCAGGTGAGGCCTGATTCTAGCTAAATCATTTGTCATGGATACCATATCTCTCATTCGGGCTAGTTCAGGAGTGAACCAGTCTTTTACTTGTGGTACAGAATTTCCCTTCATAGTTGTGAATCTTTTAGAACTTAGCGACCTCATTCTTAGTGGAAAGAAAAACTTGAAACCATCCATGAGAGCATGAAAGAAACATTGAAAACCACCAACCGCCTGCATATCAATAACAGATTCCAACCAAGAGTCAACCCAAACTCCCAAATAATTACAGAAAAGTCTGACAATACCATCATTGAACACTCTGTAAGAAACGTTTCTACTGGAACCATTACAACTTCCAACAACATCTGCCATAAAAGTGGCTTCCATGAGAATGTGTTTATGATCTGCAATCTGATCAACACTAACCTCAGCAACATAGCTCCAATGGTCCAAATTTGTGAAAAAATTATCAAGGGAAGCATTACCTCTTGTAGGTTGCATTACTGCACTATACAAATTCAGACTTCTTAACAAATTCAAAAAACCTGAGGATGCTGCCGACGTGCCAAGCAAATCAATATTGTGATCAGTTCCAATTATTACAAACAAACCAATATTACTGAGACATCCAACACATAATTCAAGCTGCTGCAAAAAACATTCAACATTTCCATTAGGAGAGCGATACATGCTTACCACAACAAGTGACAACTCCGGAATATGTATCCCAGCAAACTCAGCATGCATCTCAATACAGAACTCTTTGAGGTCTAGGGCGTTTGCCGACCATGCCATACTCTCTCGCACAAAAACAGCTACACCACCACTTGAAGTCTGCCTAGAGAAATGAGCTACCTTCCTGAGACCAGCCAAATTGCTGTAGTATTCAATCTCATCTTCAACAAGCCAGTGTTCACAGATGCACAAAACGTCGATGTCATGCAGCTCACAAAGTAACTCAAGCTCAATAATTTTATTCCGCATGCATTGGACATTAATGGAGCACAATTTTATGTTCCTACCTGTATAAGTTTCATGATGTTCAATTGATCCCCTTCTGTGCTTGTCCATGGCTGTTTTTTTCAGGAGACCATTAATCACCTTTATCATGCAATTTATGGGTGAGGCAGCCGGCATATCATATCTGTAAGGCACAGTCCCTATTATCACGTTAGTATGTCTTGTCTGATGCAGTAAACTCTCAACTGCCAAACTGAATATAATAGTGTCCTTTCCATTAGCAGAGTCATTTATGTCATTTGTAGCACCTAATATAATTAAATAATCTTCTTTATTCATAAGCTGTACCTCTTTACAATTAAAAATTCTATCTAATATTTGACACATACCAGCACCATGGTATACAAAGCTTGAGACACTATATGAATGTGGTATTCTATTTTGTAGATAGGATGCCAGATCACGACCTTGACTATCAGAGAATATAATAATTTCCCCCCTTACATGTTCTATAATATTCCTTATTTTAGATTCACTTGTTCGACCCAATGACTCACTGCAGTCCTCACTCACTACTAATTTTCCTACTAATTCAACTTCTTGGCTTACTTTTGATATTATATTAGCAAGATTTTTCCTTTCCAATTCCAATGAACTAATTATACTTCTATTTTCAGCTATATCATGCTCCAAGTTTATAATTTCCTTATACAATTTATCCTTGGTTTTATTGAGTGAGATAAAATTACTGTTTGCAATAGCATAGTGCTGATCATCAGAATCAGTTGACAAACTTTCGGTCTGTATGGCAACACATTGAGTAGTAGGTGAATGTGATGGCACACATTCAGGATGTTTAAGAGATTGAATTTCTGCTATAAGTGCATCCTGATAACCAAGAAGTTCATTAATACGAGTTACCAGTTATACTAATACCAGTTATAGGTATCCTCTTGGGATTTCTTGAATAATCAAACACAAAAGTCAAGTGCATGGCATTTCTTCTTTTATTCTGAACTGAATGCAATGTTGAACATACATAGAATCATTCCTGAACAGGGATGGATTTGGTACAAGCACAGTTTCCACGGAAAAAAATTCCAAATTTTATTACCAGTTATACATATCCTCTTGGGAATTCTTGAATAATCAACCACAAAAGTCAAGTGCATGGCATTTCTCCTGTGATTCTTGATCGTATGCAATGTTGAACATATAGAGTATCATTTCTGATTTTGAAAGGATTTTGTACAAGCACAGTTTTCACGAAAAAAAATTCCATAGTTTATTACCAGTTATAGGTATCCTCTTGGATTTCTTGAATAATCAACCACAAAGATCAAGTGCATGGCATTTCTTCTGTGATTCTGGATCAGATGCAATGTTGAACAAATATAGAATCATTCCTGATCAATAATGAACTTTGTACAAGCACAGTTTTCACAAAAAAAAATCCAAAGTTTATTACCAGTTATAGGTATCCTCTTGCAATTCTTGGATAATCAACCCCAAAAGTCAAGTGCTTGGCATTTCTCCAGTTATCCTCGATTGAATGCAATGTTGAACATTAGTATCATTTCTGATTTTGAATGAATTTTGTTCAAACACAGTTTTCACGAAAAAAAAAATTCTAAAGTTTAATACAAGTTATGGGTATCCTCTTGGGAATTCTTGAATAATCTACCACAAAAGTCACGGTCATGCTATTTCTTCTGTTATTCTGGACTGAATGCAATGTTAAGCATATAAAGAATCATTCCTGATCAAGGATGAATTATGTACAAGCAATGTTTAAAAAAAAAATCCAAAGTATATTATCAGTTATAGGTATCCTCTTGGGAATTCTTGAATAATCAACCACAAAAGTCGGGTGCATGGCATTTCTTCTGTTATTTCAGACTAAATGCAATGTTGAACATATATAGAATCATCACTGATAAGAAATGAATTTTGTACAAGCACAGTTTTCACGAAAAAAAATTCCAAAGTTTAATACCAGTTACAGGTATCCTCTTGGGAATTCTTGAATGATCAAACACAGGAGTCAAGTGCATGGCATTTCTCCTCTTATTCTGGACTGAATGGAATCTTGAACATATATAGAATCATTCCTGATCAGGAACGAACTTTGAACAATCACAGTTTCCACGAAATGAAATTTCAAAGTCTATTACCAGTTATAATTATCCTCTTGAGAATTCTTGAATAATCAACCACAAAAGTCAAGTACATGGCATTTCTCCTGTGATAATGGATTGAATACATTGCTGAACATATATAGTATCATTTCTGATTTTGAATGGATTTTGTACAAGGACAGTTTCCACGAAAAAAAATCCAAAGTTTATTACCAGTTGAAGGTATCCTCTTCGGATTTCTTGAATAATCAACCACAAAAGTCAAGTGCATGGCATTTCTTCTGTTATTCTGGACGGAATGCCTTGTTGAACATATATAGAATCATCGCTGATCAGGATAGAATTTTATACAAGCACAGTTCCCACGAAAAAAAAAATCAAAGTTTATTACCAGTTATAGGTATCCTCTTGGGAATTCTTGGGAATTCAAGAGGGTGATTCCCTCTTGGGAATTCTTGAATAATCAGACACAAAAGTCAAGTGCATGGCATTTCTTTCGTTATTCTGGACTGAATGCAATGTTGAACATATATAGAATCATTCCTGATCAGGAATGGATTTAGTACAAGCACACTTCCCACGAAAAAAAATTCCAAAGTTTATTAACAGTTATAGGTATCCTCTTGGGAATTCTTGAATAATCAACCACAAAAGTCAAGTGCATGGCATTTCTTCTCTGATTCTAAATTGAATGCATTGTTGAACATATATAGAATCATTCCTGATTGGGAATGGATTTTGTACAAGCACAGCTTTCACTGAAAAAAGTTCCAAAGTTTATTACCAGTTATAGGTATCCTCTTGGGAATTCTTGGATAATCAACCACAAAAGTCAAGTGCATGGCATTTCTCCTTTGATTCTCGATTGAATGCAATGTTGAACATATAAAGTATCATTTCTGATTTTGAATGAATTTTGTACAACTCATTTTTTTACTCAAAGAAATTCCAAAGTTTATTACCAGTTATAGGTATTTTCTTGGGAATTCTAGAATAATCAACTACAAAAATCTCATGCATGGCATTTCTCCTGTTATTCTTGACTGAATGCAATGTTTAGCATATATTAAATCATCCCTGATCAGGAATGAATTTCTTACAAGCACAGTTCTCACGAGAAAAAAATTCCAAAGTCTAATACCAGTTATAGGTATCCTCTTGGGAATTCTTGAATAATCAACCACAAAAGTCAAGGACATGGCATTTCTTCTGTTATTTCAGACTAAATGCAATGTTGAACATATATAGAATCATCACTGATAAGAAATGATTCTTGTACAAGCACAGTTTTCAAGAAAACAGATTTCAAAGTTTAATACCAGTTATAGGTATCCTCTTGTGAATTCTTGGAAAATCAAACACAGAAGTCAAGTGCATGGCATTTCTCCTTTCACTTTGGACTTAATGGAATCTTGAACATATATAGAATCATTCCTGATCAGGAACGAACTTTGAACAAACACAGTTTCCACGAAGTAAAATTTCAAAGATTATTACCATTTATAGTTATCCTCTTGAGAATTCTTGAATAATCAACCACAAAAGTCGAGTTCATGGCATTTCTCCATTAATAATGGATTAAATGCATTGCTGAACAAATATAGTATCATTTCTGATTTTGAATGGATTTTGTACAAGGACAGTTTCCTCGAAAAAAAATCCAAAGTTTATTACCAGTTGAAGGTATCCTCTTCGGATTTCATGAATAATCAACCACAAAAGTCAAGTGCATGACATTTCTTTTGTTATTCTGGACTGAATGCAATGTTGAACATATATAGAATCATTCCTGATCAGGATTGATTTTTGTACAAGCACAGTTTCCACGAAAAAAATACCAAAGTTTATTACCAGTTATAGGTATCCTCTTGGGAATTCTTGAATAATCAACCACAAAAGTCAAGTGCATGACATTTCTTCTCTGATTCTGAATTGAACGCATTGTTGAACATATATAGAATCATTCCTGATCAGGAATGGATTTGGTACAAGCACACTTTCCACGAAAAAAAGTTCCAAAGTTTATAACAGTTATAGGTATCCTCTTGGGAATTCTTGATTAATCAACCACAATAGTCAAGTGCATGGCATTTCTTCCCTGATTCTGAATTGAATGCATTGTTGAACATATATAGAATCATTCCTGATCGGGAACGGACTTTGTACAAGCACAGTTTTCACAAAAAAAAATCCAAAGTTTATTACCAGTTATAGGTATCCTCTTGGGAATTCTGAATAATCAACCACAAAAGTCAAGTACATGGCATTTCTCCTGTGTTATGGATTAAATGCATTGCTGAACATATATAGTATAATTTCTGATTTTGGATGGATTTCGTACTAGCACAGCTTTCACTAAAAAAAGTTCCAAATTTTATTACCAGTTATAGGTATCCTCTTGGGAATTCTTGAATAATCAACCACAAAAGTCAAGTGAATGGCATTTCTCCTGTAATATTGAACTCAATGCAATGTTTAACATTCATTGAATCATTCCTGATCAGGAATGGATTTAGTACAAGCACACTTTCCACGAAAAAAAATTCCAAAGTTTATTACCAGTTATAGGTATCCTCTTGGGGATTCTTAATAATCAACCACAAAAGTCAAGTACATGGCATTTCTTCTGTGTTAATGGATTAAATGCATTGCTGAACATATATAGTATAATTTCTGATTTTGAATGGATTTTGTACTAGCACAGCTTTCACTAAAAAAAGTTCAAAATTTTATTACCAGTTATAGGTATCCTCTTGGGAATTCTTGAATTATCAACCACAAAAGTCAAGTGCATGGCATTTCTCCTTTGATTCTCGATTGAATGCAATGTTGGACATATAAAGTATCATTTCTGATTTTGAATAGATTTTGTACAAGCACAGTTCCCACGAAAAAAAAAATTCAAAGTTTATTACCAGTTATAGGTATCCTCTTGGGAATCCTTGGGAATTCAAGAGGGTAATTCCCTCTTGGGAATTCTTGAATAATCAGACACAAAAGTCAAGTGCATGGCATTTCTTTCGTTATTCTGGACTGAATGCAATGTTGAACATATATAGAATCATTCCTGATCAGGAATGGATTTAGTACAAGCACACTTTCTACGAAAAAAAATTCCAAAGTTTATAAACAGTTATAGGTATCCTCTTGGGAATTCTTGAATAATCAACCACAAAAGTCAAGTGCATGGCATTTCTTCTCTGATTCTGAATTGAATGCATTGTTGAACATATATAGAATCATTCCTGATTGGGAATGGACTTTGTACAAGCACAGTTTTCACAAAAAAAAATCCAAAGTTTATTACCAGTTACATGTATCCTCTTGGGAATTCTGAATAATCAACCACAAAAGTCAATTACATGGCATTTCTTCTGTGTTAATGGATTAAATGCATTGCTGAACATATATTGTATGATTTCTGATTTCGAATGGATTTTGTACAAGCACAGCTTTCACAAAAAAAAGTTCCAAAGTTTATCACAAGTTATAGGTATCCTCTTGGGAATTCTTGAATAATCAACCACAAAAGTCAAGTGCATGGCATTTCTCCTTTGATTCTCAATTGAATGCAATGTTGAACATATAAAGTATCATTTCTGATTTTGAATGAATTTTGTACAACTCATTTTTTTACTCAAAGAAATTCCAAAGTTTATTACCAGTTATAGGTATTTTCTTGGGAATTCTAGAATAATCAACTACAAAAGTCACATGCATGACATTTCTCCTGTTATTCTTGACTGAATGCAATGTTTAGCATATATTAAATCATCCCTGATCAGGAATGAATTTCTTACAAGCACAGTTCTCACGAGAAAAAAATTCCAAAGTCTAATACCAGTTATAGGTATCCTCTTGGGAATTCTTGAATAATCAACCACAAAAGTCAAGGACATGGCATTTCTTCTGTTATTTCAGACTAAATGCAATGTTGAACATATATAGAATCATCACTGATAAGAAATGATTCTTGTTCAAGCACAGTTTTCAAGAAAACAGATTTCAAAGTTTAATACCAGTCATAGGTATCCTCTTGTGAATTCTTGGAAAATCAAACACAGAAGTCAAGTGCATGGCATTTCTCTTTTTACTTTGGACCTTATGGAATCTTGAACATATATAGAATCATTCCTGATCAGGAACGAACTTTGAACAAACACAGTTTCCACGAAGAAAAATTTCAAAGTTTATACCATTTATAGTTATCCTCTTGAGAATTCTTGAATAATCAACCACAAAGGTCGAGTACATGGCATTTCTCTATTAATAATGGATTGAATGCATTGCTGAACAAATATAGTATCATTTCTGATTTTGAATGGATTTTGTACAAGGACAGTTTCCTCGAAAAAAAAATCCAAAGTTTATTACCAGTTGAAGGTATCCTCTTCGGATTTCATGAATAATCAACCACAAAAGTCAAGTGCATGGCATTTCTTCTCTGATTCTGAATTGAATGCATTGTTGAACATATATAGAATCATTCCTGATCAGGAATGGATTTGGTACAAGCACACTTTCCACGAAAAAAAATTCCAAAGTTTATTAACAGTTATAGGTATCCTCTTGGGAATTCTTGAATAATCAACCACAATAGTCAAGTGCATGGCATTTCTTCTCTGATTCTGAATTGAATGCATTGTTAAACATATATAGAATCATTCCTGATTGGAAATGGACTTTGTACAAGCACAGTTTTCACAAAAAAAAATCCAAAGTTTATTACCAGTTATAGGTATCCTCTTGGGAATTCTGAATAATCAACCACAAAAGTCAAGTACATGGCATTTCTTCTGTGTTGATGGATTAAATGCATTGCTGAACATATATAGTATAATTTCTGATTTTGAATGGATTTCGTACTAGCACAGCTTTCACTAAAAAAAGTTCCAAATTTTATTACCAGTTATAGGTATCCTCTTGGGAATTCTTGAATAATCAACCACAAAAGTCAAGTGAATGGCATTTCTCCTGTAATATTGAACTCAATGCAATGTTTAACATTCATAGAATCATTCCTGATCAGGAATGGATTTAGTACAAGCACACTTTCCACGAAAAAAATTTCCAAAGTTTATTACCAGTTAAAGGTATCCTCTTGAGAATTCTTGAATAATCAACCACAAAAGTCAAGTGCATGGCATTTCTTTTGTTATTGTGGACTAAATGCAATGTTGAACATATATAGAATCATTCCTGTTCAGGAATGAATTTTGTACAAGCACAATTTTCATGAAAAAAAATTCCAAATTCTAATACCAGTTGAAGGTATCCTCTTGGGAATTCTTGGATAATCAAACACAAAAGTCAAGTGCATGGCATTTCCTCTGTTAGTCTGGACTGAATGCAATGTTGAACATATATAGAATCATTCCTGATCAGGAATGAATTTTGTACAAGCACAGTTTCCACGAAAAAAAATCCAAAGGTTATTACCAAAGTTATCCAAAGTTATAGGTATCCTCTTCGGATTTCTTGGATAATCAACCACAAAAGTCAGGTGCATGGCATTTCTCCCGTTATTCTGGTTGGAATGCAATGTTGAACATATAGAGAATCATTATTGATCAGGATAGAATTTTGTACAAGCACAGTTTCCACGAAAAAAATTCCAAAGTTTAATACCAGTTATAGGTATCCTTTTGGGATTTCTTGAATAATCAAACACAAAAGTCGAGTGCAGTGCATTTCTTCTTTCATTCTGGACTGAATGCAATGTTTGACATACATAGAATCATTCCTGATCAGGAATGGATTCAGTACAAGCACAGTTTCCACGGAAAAAAATTCCAAAGTTTATTACCAGTTATAGGTATCCTCTTGGGAATTTTTGAATAATCAACCACAAAAGTCAAGTGCATGGCATTTCTCCAGCGATTCTGGATTTGATGCAATTGTGAACATATATAGTTAAATTCCTGATTTTGAATGAATTTTGTACAACACAGTTTTCACAAAAAACGATTCCAAAGTTCATTACCAGTTATAGGTATCTTCTTGGAATTCTTGAATAATCAAACACGAAGGTCAAGTGCATGGCATTTCTCCTGTGATTCTGGATAAGATGCAATGTTGAACATATATAGAATCATTCCTGATCAGTGACGAACTTTAAACAAACACAGTTTCCACCAAAAAAAAATTCAAATTTTATTACAAGTTATGGGTATCCTCTTGGGAATTCTTGAATAATCAACCACAAAAGTCAAGTGCATGGCATTTCTTTCTCGATTCTGGATTGAATGCATTGTTGAACATATATAGAATCATTCCAGATCGGGAATGAACTTTGTACAAACACAGTTTTCATAAAGAAAAAATCCAACGTTTATTACCAGTTTTAGTTATCCTCTTGAGAATACTTGAATAATCAACCACAAAAGTCGACTACATGGCATTTCTCCTGTGATAATGGATTAAATGCATTGCTGAACATATAGAGTATCATTTCTGATTTTGAATGGATCTTGTACAAGGACAGTTTCCACGAAAAAAAATCCAAAGGTTATTACCAAAGTTATCCAAAGTTATAGGTATCCTCTTTGGATTTCTTGAATAATCAACCACAAAAGTCAAGTGCATGGCATTTCTTCCGTTATTCTGGACGGAATGCAATGTTGAACATATAGAGCATCATTACTGATCAGGATAGAATTCTGTACATGCACAGTTTCCACGAAAAAAAATTCTAAAGTTTATTACCAGTTATAGGTATCCTCTTGGGAATTCTTGGGAATTCAAGAGGGTAGTTCCCTCTTGGGAATTCTTGAATAATCAGACACAAAAGTCAAGTGCATGGCATTTCTCCCGTTATTCTGGACGGAATGCAATGTTGAACATATATAGAATCACTAGCAAGAACCCATGCTTCGCAAGGATCTATTTTAAAACTTGACAAAATGAAAACTTGACGTAATGAAATTTTAAAGAATTGAGAATAGGCCTATAACCATCCTTGGTTAATTAAGAATCTATAAGCAAGATTTCAATTTAATTAGTCCAGTAGTTCAGACGTGATGATGCGTCAAACATAATTTTCCTATCCCGTACTTGCATAAGCCAGCTCTTTACTTTATATTATTATTATAGATTTAGTTAACGACTGCAAGAGATAGGACTGTGGAACAGAATAGTGGTGAAACTATGATAGCGCCAGAAGTGTCTCAAACACAATAGTAGGTACTACATGAACTTTTTGAAAGTGATTTGAAAAAATGTTAAAACAACAGAACTGAATCCTTATCATTCTACCTTCATTTAGAGAGGCTTTTGTTTGAGCCAAATTGAAATTTATTTATAAAAAAATGAATGTCTGTTTGTGTGTTTGAAAAAAGTACTTCAGTTTCCATGAATTTATTAATAGAATTATATGAATCTAAAGTGTAGGTCATATCTAAATTCACAAAGAGTTCGATTCTTGTTGGCAAGAAAGATGTTATTCAACGCAGAAATCATTGTTATTTTACTAAAAGATAGGATAAAATGAATAGTTCTCTTTCAGGGGGAGTTTTTACAACCCACAAAACTCATTTTCCATTTGAAGAGATTATATCAAAAAGGTGCATAGGACCTTACTTTTTTGTTCAGCTTGCCAAAATACCCCTCATTTCATTATTAAAATTTCCGACTGACTGTACAGTGAGTCAATCATTCTATCAAGGCTTGAATAATTTTGAAATCTTAATCAAATGAAAATGGTAGAGAATAATTATCATGTAGATATCAAAACCTTTATTTAAATACATATTAACTGCATGCGTTTTCATATTGCCGATACAGCATTGATAAAACTGTAGACGTTTATTTAGCAGTCTCAAAAAACTGTTCTAGCTGAAATATTAATAATACATGCCACGTGTAGGCTTATACATTGCATCAGGAAAACGAAGTTCAAAACTATGGTTTTCCTAAACATATGTTTTTGAGATAATTTCTTTGATACAGCTGTTTCACATTCACCATTATAAATTATACAGAGTTTGTGAAAATAAAAATATTTATTGATTACCAAAACAATACTATTATTATATTAATGATAATAATTAATTATTAAAACAATACTTTTATTATATCAATAATAATAATAATATTATTAAACATATTTATCAGTTATCAGAACAATATTATTGAGGTTGAGTGGAATCAGGTAGAAAGCAATAATAGAACAGATGTTCTTTTTTGAATTTCTATCATATTATTTTGTTATTTCCAATGATTACAACATATGTTAGAATATCACATGTCAATAAATAAATTATCTCATTTCCATATGGCACTCACCTTACCATGTTCATAACCTTACTTAATAGGATCCTTTTTCATCCTTTGAAACCCTTAGAGGCAAAATATCTCAAAATCCGTTCTTAGTGCGCGTCTAGCATGTTTGAAGAATATTTTTGCAACGTTTCAAGTCTGTAGGACAATTAGTTTGAGCTGTAGTGTGATTTTACATCAAAATTTTCGAAAAATGCCATCTCCTGGACCCCCCTGTGCTCCTGATCATAATTTTTCTGCATATATCTAATTTTTTTTCGTAGCTGAACAAAAAAGTTCCTCATGACTTTGCTGTGCAATGAACGGTTAAAAAGTACAAAATTTTGGGGGGGCCCCAACTCCCTCAGGGGGGCATATTTCTGAAAATCCTTTCTTAGTGGATGTTTTCAGGCTACCATAAACAATCGTGCAAAATTTCAAGTTTTTAGGCTCAGTAGTTTGGGCTGTGGTGTGATTTCAGTCTGTCGGGGCTTAGCCTTTTATAAGTATAGAGATTACTGATCAGGATAGAATTTTGTACAAGCACAGTTTCCATGAAAAAAAAATCTAAAGTTTATTACCAGTTATAGGTATCCTCTTGGGAATTCTTGGGAATTCAAGAGGGTAATTCCCTCTTGGGAATTCTTGAATAATCAGACACAAAAGTCAAGTGCATGGCATTTCTTTCGTTATTCTTGACTGAATGCAATGTTTAGCATATATTGAATCATTCCTGATCAGGAATGAATTTTGTACAAGCACAGTTTTCACAAAAAAAAATTCCAAAGTTTAATACCAGTTATAGGTATCCTCTTGGGATTCCTTGAATAATCAAACACGAAAGTCAAGTACATGGCATTTCTCCCTTGATAATGGATTAAATGCATTGCTGAACATATATAGTATCATTTCTGATTTTGAATGGATTCTGTACAAAGACAGTCTTCACAAAAAAAAATCCAAAGTTTATTACCAGTTGAAGGTATCCTTTACGGATTTCTTAAATAATCAACCACAAAAGTCAAGTGCATGGCATTTCTCCCGTTATTCTGGATGGAATGCAATATTGAACATATATAGAATCATTACTGATCAGGATAGAATTTTGTACAAGCATATTTTCAAAGAAAAAAAAATCTAAAGCTTATTACCAGTTATAGGTATCCTCTTGAGAATTCTTGGGAATTCAAGAGGGTAATTCCCTCTTGTGGATTCTTGAATAATCAGACACAAAAGTCAAGTGCATGGCATTTCTTTCGTTATTCTGGACTGGATGCAATGTTGAACATATATAGAATCATTCCTGATCAGGAATGAATTTTGTACAAGCACAGTTTCAACGAGGAAAAAAATCCAAAGTTTATTACCAGTTAAAGGTATCCTCTTGGGAATTCTTGAATAAACAACCACAAAAGTCAAGTGCATGGCATTTTTTTTCTGATTCTGAATTGAATGCATTGTTGAACATATATAGAATCATTCCTGATCAGGATTGAATTTTGTACAAGCACAGTTTTCACGAAAAAAAATTCCACAGTCTAATACCAGTTATAGGTATCCTCTTGGGATTTCTTGAATAATCAACCACAAAAGTCAAGTGCATGGCATTTCTTCTCTGATTCTGAATTGAATGCATTGTTGAACATATATAGAATCATTCCTGATCGGGAATGGACTTTGTACAAGCACAGTTATCACAAAAAAAATCCAATGTTTATTACCAGTATTAGGTATCCTTTTGGGAATTCTGAATTCTTGACAAAAGTCAAGTACATGGCATTTCTTCTGTGTTAATGGATTAAATGCATTGCTGAACATATATAGTATCATTTCTCATTTTGAATGGATTTTGTACGAGCACAGCTTTCTCTAAAAAAAGTTCCAAATTCTATTACCAGTTATAGGTATCCTCTTCGGAATTCTTCAATAATCAACCACAAAAGTCAAGTGCATGGCATTTCTCCTTCGATTCTTGATTGAATGCAATGTTGAACATATAAAGTATTATTTCTGATTCTGAATGAATTTTGTACAACTCAGTTTTCACTTAAAGAAATTCCAAGGTTTATTACCAGTTATAGGTATTTTCTTGGGAATTCTAGAAAAATCAACCACAAAATTCAAGTGAATGGCATTTCTCATGTAATATCGAACTTAATGCAATGTTGAACATTCATAGAATCATTCCTGATCAGGAATGGATTTAGTACATGCACACTTTCCACGGAAAAAAATTCCAAAGTTTATTACCAGTTATAGGTATCCTCTTGGGAATTCTTGAATAATCAACCACAAAAGTCAAGTGCATGGCATTTCTTTTGTTATTGTGGACCAAATGCAATGTTGAACATATATAGAATCATTCCTGATCAGGAATGAATTTTGTACAAGCACAGTTTCCACGAAAAAAAATCCAAAGGTTATTATCAAAGTTATCCAAAGTTATAGGTATCCTCTTCGGATTTCTTGGATAATCAACCACAAAAGTCAGGTGCATGGCATTTCTTCCGTTATTCTGGACGGAATGCAATGTTGAACATATAGATAATCATTATTGATCAGGATAGAATTTTGTACAAGCACAGTTTCCACGAAAAAAAATTCCAAAGTTTATTACCAGTTATAGGTATCCTCTTGGGAATTCTTGGGAATTGAAGAGGGTAATTCCCTATGGGAAATCTTGAATAATCAGACACAAAAGTCAAGTGCATGGCATTTCTTTCGTTATTCTTGACTGAATGCAATCTTTAGCATATATTGAATCATTCCTGATCAGGAATGAATTTTGTACAAGCACAGTTTTCACAAAAAAAATTCCAAAGTTTAATACCAGCTATAGGTATCCTCTTGGGATTTCTTGAATAATCAACCACGAAAGTCAAGTGCATGGCATTTCTCCAGTGATTCTGGATTTGATGCAATGGTGAACATATATAGTGTAGTTCCTGATTTTGAATGAATTTTGTACAACACAGTTTTCACAAAAAACGATTCCAAAGTTCATTACCAGTTATAGGTATCTTCTTGGAATTCTTGAATAATCAAACACGAAGGTCGAGTGCATGGCATTTCTCCTGTGATTCTGGATTAGATGCAATGTTGAACATATATAGTATCATTCCTGATCAGTGACGAACTTTAAACAAACACAGTTTCCACCAAAAAAAATTTCAAATTTTATTACAAGTTATGGGTATCCTCTTGGGAATTCTTGAATAATCAACCACAAAAGTCAAGTGCATGGCATCTCTTTCTCGATTCTGGATTGAATGCATTGTTGAACATATATAGAATCATTCCAGATCAGGAATGAACTTTGTACAAGCACAGTTTTCACAAAGAAAAAATCCAAAGTTTATTACCAGTTATAGTTATCCTCTTGAGAATTCTTGGATAATCAACCACAAAAGTCAAGTACATGGCATTTCCCCTGTGATAATGGATTAAATGCATTGCTGAACATATATAGTATCATTTCTGATTCTGAATGGATATTGTACAAGGACAGTTTCCACGAAAAAAAATCCGAAGGTTATTACCAAAGTTATCCAAAGTTATAGGTATCCTCTTCGGATTTCTTGAATAATTAACCACAAAAGTCAAGTACATGGCATTTCTTCCGTTATTCTGGATGGAATGCAATGTTGAACATATAGAGCATCATTACTGATCAGGATAGAATTTTGTACAAGCACAGTTTCCACTAAAAAAAATTCCAAAGTCTATTACCAGTTATAGGTATCCTCTTGGGAATTCTTGGGAATTCAAGAGGGCAATTCCCTCTTGGAAATTCTTGGATAATCAGACACAAAAGTCAAGTGCATGGCATTTCTTTCGTTATTCTTGACTGAATGCAATGTTTAGCATATATTGAATCATTCCTGATCGGGAATGAATTTTGTACAAGCACAGTTTTCACAAGAAAAAATCCAAAGTTTATTACCAGTTATAGGTATCCTCTTGGGAATTCTTGAATAATCAACCACAAAAGTCAAGTGCATGGCATTTTTTTTTCGATTCTGGATTGAATGCATTGTTGAACATATATAGAATCATTCCAGATCGGGAATGAACTTTGTACAAGCACAGTTTTCACAAAGAAAAAATCCAAAGTTTATTACCAGTTATAGTTATCCTCTTGAGAATTCTTGAATAATCAACCACAAGAGTCAGGTACTATAAAAATCATTTCTAATGTGATAATGGATTAAATGCATTGCTGAACATATATAGTATCATTTCTGATTTTGAATGGATCTTGTACAAGGATAGTTTCCACGAAAAAAAATCCAAAGTTTAATACCAGTTATATGTATCCTCTTGGGATTTCTTGAATAATCAAACACAAAAGTTAAGTGCATTTCATTTCTTCTTTTATTCTGGACTGAATGCAATGTTTAACATACATAGAATCATTCCTGATTAGGGAAGGATTCGGTACGAGCACAGTTTCCACGGAAAAAAATTCCGAAGTTTATTACCAGTTCTACGTATCCTCTTGGAAATTCTTGAATAATCAACCACAAAAGTCAGGTGCATGGCATTTCTCCTGTGATTCTGGATCGTATGCAATTTTGAACATATAAAGTATCATCTCTGATTTTGAATGAATTTTGTACAAGCACAGTTTTCACGAAAAAAAATTCTAAAGTTTATGACCAGTTATAGGTATCCTCTTGGGATTTCTTGAATAATCAACCACAAAAGTCAAATGCATGGCATTTCTCCAGTGATTCTGGATTTGATGCAATGATGAACATATATAGTATAATTCCTGATTTTTAATGAATTTTGTACAAAACAGTTTTCACGAAAAACGATTCCAAAGTTCATTACCAGTTAACATATATAGTATAATTCCTGATTTTGAATGAATTTTGTAGAACACAGTTTTCACGAAAAACAATTCCAAAGTCCATTACCAGTTATAGGTATCTTCTTGGAATTCTTGAATAATCAACCACAAAAGTCAAGTGCATGGCATTTCTTCTCTGATTCTGAATTGAATGCATTGTTGAACATATATAGAATCATTCCTGATCGGGAATGGACTTTGTACAAGCACAGTTATCACAAAAAAATCCAAAGTTTATTACCAGTATTAGGTATCCTTTTGGGAATTCTGAATTCTTGACAAAAGTCAAGGTATAGGAATGGCATTTCTTCTGTGTTAATGGATTAAATGCATTTCTGAACATATATAGTATCATTTCTCATTTTGAATGGATTTTGTACGAGCACAGCTTTCTCTAAAAAAAGTTCCAAATTTTATTACCAGTTATAGGTATCCTCTTCGGAATTCTTGAATAATCAACCACAAAAGTCAAGTGCATTGCATTTCTCCTCCGATTCTTGATTGAATGCAATGTTGAACATATAAAGTATTATTTCTGATTCTGAATGAATTTTGTACAACTCAGTTTTCACTTAAAGAAATTCCAACGTTTATTACCAGTTATAGGTATTTTCTTGGGAATTCTAGAGAAATCAACCACAAAATTCAAGTGAATGGCATTTCTCATGTAATATCGAACTTATTGCAATGTTGAACATTTATAGAATCAATCCTGATCAGGAATGGATTTAGTACAAGCACACTTTCCACGAAAAAAAATTCCAGAGTTTATTACCAGTTATAGGTATCCTCTTGGGAATTCTTGAATAATCAACCACAAAAGTCAAGTGCATGGCATTTCTTTTGTTATTCTGGACTAAATGCAATGTTGAACATATATAGAATCATTCCTGATCAGGAATGAATTTTGTACAAGCACAATTTTCATGAAAAAAAATTCCAAAGTCTAATACCAGTTGAAGGTATCTTCTTTGGAAATCTTGAATAATCAACACAAAAGTTAAGTGCATTTCATTTCTTCTTTTATTCTGGACTGAATGCAATGTTTAACATACATAGAATCATTCCTGATTAGGGAAGGATTCGGTACGAGCACAGTTTCCACGGAAAAAAATTCCGAAGTTTATTACCAGTTCTACGTATCCTCTTGGAAATTCTTGAATAATCAACCACAAAAGTCAGGTGCATGGCATTTCTCCTGTGATTCTGGATCGTATGCAATTTTGAACATATAAAGTATCATCTCTGATTTTGAATGAATTTTGTACAAGCACAGTTTTCACGAAAAAAAATTCTAAAGTTTATGACCAGTTATAGGTATCCTCTTGGGATTTCTTGAATAATCAACCACAAAAGTCAAATGCATGGCATTTCTCCAGTGATTCTGGATTTGATGCAATGATGAACATATATAGTATAATTCCTGATTTTTAATGAATTTTGTACAAAACAGTTTTCACGAAAAACGATTCCAAAGTTCATTACCAGTTAACATATATAGTATAATTCCTGATTTTGAATGAATTTTGTAGAACACAGTTTTCACGAAAAACAATTCCAAAGTCCATTACCAGTTATAGGTATCTTCTTGGAATTCTTGAATAATCAACCACAAAAGTCAAGTGCATGGCATTTCTTCTCTGATTCTGAATTGAATGCATTGTTGAACATATATAGAATCATTCCTGATCGGGAATGGACTTTGTACAAGCACAGTTATCACAAAAAAATCCAAAGTTTATTACCAGTATTAGGTATCCTTTTGGGAATTCTGAATTCTTGACAAAAGTCAAGGTATAGGAATGGCATTTCTTCTGTGTTAATGGATTAAATGCATTTCTGAACATATATAGTATCATTTCTCATTTTGAATGGATTTTGTACGAGCACAGCTTTCTCTAAAAAAGTTCCAAATTTTATTACCAGTTATAGGTATCCTCTTCGGAATTCTTGAATAATCAACCACAAAAGTCAAGTGCATTGCATTTCTCCTCCGATTCTTGATTGAATGCAATGTTGAACATATAAAGTATTATTTCTGATTCTGAATGAATTTTGTACAACTCAGTTTTCACTTAAAGAAATTCCAACGTTTATTACCAGTTATAGGTATTTTCTTGGGAATTCTAGAGAAATCAACCACAAAATTCAAGTGAATGGCATTTCTCATGTAATATCGAACTTATTGCAATGTTGAACATTTATAGAATCAATCCTGATCAGGAATGGATTTAGTACAAGCACACTTTCCACGAAAAAAAATTCCAGAGTTTATTACCAGTTATAGGTATCCTCTTGGGAATTCTTGAATAATCAACCACAAAAGTCAAGTGCATGGCATTTCTTTTGTTATTGTGGACTAAATGCAATGTTGAACATATATAGAATCATTCCTGATCAGGAATGAATTTTGTACAAGCACAATTTTCATGAAAAAAAATTCCAAAGTCTAATACCAGTTGAAGGTATCTTCTTTGGAAATCTTGAATAATCAAACACAAAAGTCAAGTGCATGGCATTTCCTCTGTTAGTCTGGACTGAATGCAATGTTGAACATATATAGAATCATTCCTGATCAGGAATGAATTTTGTACAAGCACAGTTTCCACGAAAAAAAATCCAAAGGTTATTACCAAAGTTATCCAAAGTTATAGGTATCCTCTTCGGATTTCTTGGATAATCAACCACAAAAGTCAGGTGCATGGCATTTCTTCCGTTATTCTGGACGGAATGCAATGTTGAACATATAGATAATCATTATTGATCAGGATAGAATTTTGTACAAGCACAGTTTCCACCAAAAAAAATTTCAAATTTTATTACAAGTTATAGGTATCCTCTTGGGAATTCTTGAATAATCAACCACAAAAGTCAAGTGCATGGCATTTCTTTCTCGATTCTGGATTGAATGCATTGTTGAACATATATAGAATCATTCCAGATCGGGAATGAACTTTGTACAAGCACAGTTTTCACAAAGAAAAAATCCAAATTTTATTACCAGTTATAGTTATCCTCTTGAGAATTCTTGAATAATCAACCACAAGAGTCAGGTACCATAAAAGTCATTTCTCCTGTGATAATGGATTGAATGCATTGCTGAACATATATAGTATCATTTCTGATTTTGAATGGATCTTGTACAAGGACAGTTTCCACGAAAAAAAATCCAAAGTTTAATACCAGTTATGGGATTTCTTGAATAATCAAACACAAAAGTTAAGTGCATTTCATTTCTTCTTTTATTCTGGACTGGATGCAATGTTGAACATTTATAGAATCAATCCTGATCAGGAATGGATTTAGTACAAGCACAGTTTTCACAAAGAAAAAATCCAGAGTTTATTACCAGTTATAGGTATCCTCTTGGGAATTCTTGAATAATCAACCACAAAAGTCAAGTGCATGGCATTTCTTTTGTTTTTCTGGACTAAATGCAATGTTGAACATATATAGAATCATTCCTGATCAGGAATGAATTTTGTACAAGCACAATTTTCATGAAAAAAAATTCCAAAGTCTAATACCAGTTGAAGGTATCTTCTTTGGAAATCTTGAATAATCAACACAAAAGTCAAGTGCATGGCATTTCCTCTGTTAGTCTGGACTGAATGCAATGTTGAACATATATAGAATCATTCCTGATCAGGAATGAATTTTGTACAAGCACAGTTTCCACGAAAAAAAATCCAAAGGTTATTACCAAAGTTATCCAAAGTTATAGGTATCCTCTTCGGATTTCTTGGATAATCAACCACAAAAGTCAGGTGCATGGCATTTCTTCCGTTATTCTGGACGGAATGCAATGTTGAACATATAGATAATCATTATTGATCAGGATAGAATTTTGTACAAGCACAGTGTCCACGAAAAAAAATTTCAAATTATATTACAAGTTATAGGTATCCTCTTGGGATTCTTGAATAATCAACCACAAAAGTCAAGTGCATGGCATTTCTTTCTCGATTCTGGATTGAATTCATTGTTGAACATATATAGAATCATTCCAGATCGGGAATGAACTTTGTACAAGCACAGTTTTCACAAAGAAAAAATCCAAATTTTATTACCAGTTATAGTTATCCTCTTGAGAATTCTTGAATAATCAACCACAAGAGTCAGGTACCATAAAAGTCATTTCTCCTGTGATAATGGATTGAATGCATTGCTGAACATATATAGTATCATTTCTGATTTTGAATGGATCTTGTACAAGGACAGTTTCCACGAAAAAAAATCCAAAGTTTAATACCAGTTATGGGATTTCTTGAATAATCAAACACAAAAGTTAAGTGCATTTCATTTCTTCTTTTATTCTGGACTGGATGCAATGTTTAACATACATAGAATCATTCCTGATCAGGAATGGATTCGGTACGAGCACAGTTTCCATGGAAAAAAATTCCAAAGTTTATTACCAGTTCTACGTATCCTCTTGGAAATTCTTGAATAATCAACCACAAAAGTCAGGTGCATGGCATTTCTCCTGTGATTCTGGATAGTATGCAATTTTGAACATATAAAGTATCATCTCTGATTTTGAATGAATTTTGTACAAGCACAGTTTTCACAAAAAAAAATTCTAAAGTTTATGACCAGTTATAGGTATCCTCTTGGGAATTCTTGAATAATCAACCACAAAAGTCAAGTGCATGGAATTTCTCCAGTGATTCTGGATTTGATGGAATGGTGAACATATATAGTATAGTTCCTGATTTTGAATGAATTTTGTACAACACAGTTTTCACAAAAAACGATTCCAAAGTTCATTACCAGTTATAGGTATCTTCTTGGAATTCTTGAATAATCAACCACAAAAGTCAAGTGCATGGCATTTCTTCTGTGATTCTGGATTAGATGCAATGTTGAACATATATAGAATCATTCCTGATCAGTGACGAACTTTAAACAAACACAGTTTCCACCAAAAAAAATTTCGAATTTTATTACAAGTTATGGGTATCCTCTTGAGAATTCTTGAATAATCAACCACAAAAGTCAAGTGCATGGCATCTCTTTCTCGATTCTGGATTGAATGCATTGTTGAACATATATAGAATCATTCCAGATCAGGAATGAACTTTGTACAAGCACAGTTTTCACAAAGAAAAAATCCAAAGTTTATTACCAGTTATAGTTATCCTCTTGAGAATTCTTGGATAATCAACCACAAAAGTCAAGTACATGGCATTCCCCCTGTGATAATGGATTAAATGCATTGCTGAACATATATAGTATCATTTCTGATTTCGAATGGATATTGTACAAGGACAGTTTCCACGAAAAAAAATCCGAAGGTTATTACCAAAGTTATCCAAAGTTATAGGTATCCTCTTCGGATTTCTTGAATAATCAACCACAAAAGTCAAGTGCATGGCATTTCTTCCGTTATTCTGGATGGAATGCAATGTTGAACATATAGAGCATCATTACTGATCAGGATAGAATTTTGTACAAGCACAGTTTCCACGAAAAAAAATTCCAAAGTCTATTACCAGTTATAGGTATCCTCTTGGGAATTCTTGGGAATTCAAGAGGGCAATTCCCTCTTGGGAATTCTTGGATAATCAGACACAAAAGTCAAGTGCATGGCATTTCTTTCGTTATTCTTGACTGAATGCAATCTTTAGCATATATTGAATCATTCCTGATCAGGAATGAATTTTGTACAAGCACAGTTTTCACAAAAAAAAATCCAAAGTTGAATACCAGTTATAGGTATCCTCTTGGGATTTCTTGAATAATCAAACACAAAAGTCAAGTGCATGGCATTTCTTCTCTTATTCTGGACTGAATGCAATGTTTAACATACATAGAATCATTCCTCATCAGGAATGGATTCGGTACAAGCATAGTTTCCACGGAAAAAAATTCCAAAGTTTATTACCAGTTATATGTATCCTCTTGGAAATTCTTGGATAATCAACCACAAAAGTCAAGTGCATGGCATTTCTCCTGTGATTCTGGATCGTATGCAATTTTGAACATATAAAGTATCATTTCTGATTTTGAATGAATTTTGTACAAGCACAGTTTTCACGAAAAAAAATTCTAAAGTTAATTACCAGTTATAGGTATCCTCTTGGGAATTCTTGAATAATCAACCACAAAAGTCAAGTGCATGGCATTCCTCCAGTGATTCTGGATTTGATGCAATGGTAAACATATATAGTATAATTCTGATTTTGAATGAATTTTGTACAACACAGTTTTCACGAAAAACGATTCCAAAGTTCATTACCAGTTAACATATATAGTATAATTCCTGATTTTGAATGAATTTTGTACAACACAGTTTTCACGAAAAACGATTCCAAAGTTCATTACCAGTTATAGGTATCTTCTTGGAATTCTTGAATAATCAAACACGAAGGTCAAGTGCATGGCATTTCTCCTGTGATTCTGATGAGATGCAATGTTGAACATATATAGAATCATTCCTGATCAGTAACGAACTTTAAACATACACAGTTTCCACCAAAAAAAAATTTCAAATTTAATTACAAGTTATAGGTATCCTCTTGGGAATTCTTGAATAATCAACCACAAAAGTCAAGTGCATGGCATTTTTTTTTCGATTCTGGATTGAATGCAATGTTGAACATATATGGAATCATTCCAGATCGGGAATGAACTTTGTACAAGCACAGTTTTCACAAAGAAAAAATCCAAAGTTTATTTCCAGTTATAGTTATCCTTTTGAGGATTATTGAATAATCAACCACAAAAGTCAAGTACATGGCATTTCACCTGTGATAATGGATTGAATGCATTGCTGAACATATATAGTATCATTTCTGATTCTGAATGGATTTTGTACAAGGACAGTTTCCACGAAAAAAAATCCAAAGTTAAATACCAGTTATAAGTATCCTCTTGGGAATTCTTGAATAATCAACCACAAAAGTCAAGTGCATGGCATTCCTCCAGTGATTCTGGATTTGATGCAATGGTAAACATATATAGTATAATTCTGATTTTGATTGAATTTTGTACAACACAGTTTTCACGAAAAACGATTTCAAAGTTCATTACCAGTTAACATATATAGTATAATTCCTGATTTTGAATGAATTTTGTACAACACAGTTTTCACGAAAAACGATTCCAAAGTTCATCACCAGTTATAGGTATCTTCTTGGAATTCTTGAATAATCAAACACGAAGGTCAAGTGCATGGCATTTCTCCTGTGATTCTGATGAGATGCAATGTTGAACATATATAGAATCATTCCTGATCAGTAACGAACTTTAAACATACACAGTTTCCACCAAAAAAAAATTTCAAATTTAATTACAAGTTATAGGTATCCTCTTGGGACTTCTTGAATAATCAACCACAAAAGTCAAGTGCATGGCATTTCTTTTTCGATTCTGGATTGAATGCATTGTTGAACATATATGGAATCATTCCAGATCGGGAATGAACTTTGTACAAGCACAGTTTTCACAAAGAAAAAATCCAAAGTTTATTTCCAGTTATAGTTATCCTTTTGAGGATTATTGAATAATCAACCACAAAAGTCAAGTACATGGCATTTCACCTGTGATAATGGATTGAATGCATTGCTGAACATATATAGTATCATTTCTGATTCTGAATGGATTTTGTACAAGGACAGTTTCCACGAAAAAAAATCCAAAGTTTTTTACCATTTATAGGTATCCTCTTCGGATTTCTTGAATAATCAACCACAAAAGTCAAGTGCATGGCATTTCTTCTGTTATTCTGGATGAAATGCAATGTTGAACATATAAAGAATCATTACTGATCAGGATTGTACAAGCACAATTTTCATGAAAAAAATTCCAAAGTCTAATACCAGTTGAAGGTATCCTCTTGGGAATTCTTGAATAATCAAACACAAAAGTCAAGTGCATGGCATTTCTTTATTTATTTTGGACTGAATGCAATGTTGAACATATATAGAATCATTCCAGATCAGGAATGAATTTTGTACAAGCACAGTTGCCACGAAAAAAAAATCAAAAGTTCATTACCAGGTATAGGTATCCTCTTGGGAATTCTTGAATAATCAACCACAAAAGTCGAGTGCATGGCATTTCTTTTGTTATTCTGGACTGATTGCAATGTTGAACATATATAGAATCATTCCTGATCAGGATTGAATTTTGTACAAGCACAGTTTCCATGAAAGAGAATTCCAAAGTTTATTACCAGTTATAGGTATCCTCTTGGGAATTCTTGAATAATCAACCACAAAAGTCTAGTGCATGGCATATCTCCTGTGATTCTGGATTAGATGCAATGTTGAACATATATTGAATCATTCCTGATAAGGAATGAAATTTGTACAAGCACAGTTTCCACGAAAAAAAATTCAAAGTTTATTACCAGTTATATGTATCCTCTTGGGAATTCTTGAATAATCAACCACAAAAGTCAAGTGCATGGCATTTCTCCTTCGATTCTAAATTGAATGTATTGTTGAACATATATAAAATCATTTCTGATCAGGAATGAATTTTGTACAAGCACAATTTTTATGAAAAAGAATTCCAAATTCTAATACCAGTTAAAGGTATCCTTTTGGGAATTCTTGAATAATCAACCACGAAAGTCAAGAAAGTGGCATTTCTCTTGTTATCCTGGACTGATTGCAATGTTGAACATATATGGAATCATTCCTGACTAGGATTGAATTTTGTACAAGCACAGTTTCCACGAAAAAAAATTTCAAAGTTTATTACCAGTTATAGGTAACCTTTTGGGAATTCTTGAATAATCAACCACAAAAGTCAAGTGCATGGCATTTCTACTCTTTTTCTGGAGAATGCATTGTTGAACATATGAAGAATCATTCCAGATTGGGAATGAGCTTCGTACAAGCACAGTTTTCACAAAAAAAAATCCAAAATTTATTACCAGTTATAGGTATTGAGATGAATTTCTTAAATAGACCTCATGAGAGGAGAGAAAAATTGTGATTTCCTTTTAAAATGAAAGAATTTGCTAAAGGAATGTTTAGCGATCGAGCGATAAAGCTTACTTATCTGTAACTGTATATTAGATAAGAGTACCGTTCTGTACTGCATATTTTCTAGAAAATTATTCAATAGAATTATAATTTCTCTGCAAATAAAGCACGAACCATTTATGAATTACTCATTGAATTTTGAGGTTACACTTTGTTTACCATTGATCAGATGTTTTAAAGTAGCTCAAACACAGCTGACTGATTCAATGTATTTTAAAATGTCATGCCAGATTCATGCAAGCTATGATTTTATTTCTAAAAAAGTAAAAAACTATCAATAAAGGACCAAGAATTTCGAATAAAAAATAAAATGTATGTATTATTGTTGAAATTATTTATTACTTGAAAAATTATATTATAATGTCAAGTTTTATTGTAACTAACTAGGTCATAGCATGAACATTATATTATTGATAAGAACGGCAGAAATTAATTATAACAGTCTCAAACATAATAAGAATTGTATAAGAATATTAATTTATTAATTATTATTTCAACTGAACCACATGGTGATTAAATCTCTTTGGCAAGCCTAAGCCAATCATAGTGCATAGAAATAGCACCAAAAAGGTGATTTTTTGAAAACAACACATGTTAATCTACTATCAGACAACAAACCTGCCTTATCATATACGCTAGCACATGTACATTGTATGAGAGGAACTATGTCTAGGAGATTAAGCAGTTTTAAGAATTATATAAATTGAATTATTATCATGATTAAAGGAATTATATGTTATTGCTTGCCACTGACGTCATGTCTACGTCACAATCGTTCTACCAATGGCAAATTTTTATGCAAATTTATTACACCGAGATGCTCAGAAGAAAGGTTCTAGCCAAGAAGCTTAGAGAAAAGACAGCACTTCCCTTTTGAAATCCTCACCGTTCAGACCTCGTTAAAGTTACCAAGACCTATTTGTAAGATTTTCATTCGATTTTATATGTTCTATTTGTGAGCCAATATTTTTAGGCTATTCTATTTGTTTTTTGTAAATCTATTTCCATCAATCGATGAATTAAAAGTTTTAAGTTAAATCATCCCTTAATTAATTTGGTGAAGGGAATATTAAATTAAAATTCCCCACGTGCTGAGACCAAAGCCTGGACCGCCGCCGATCAAACGATTTTGATCTAAAGAAGAAAACCACGACCGTCAAGGAATTTCACGTGAGTTATAAGTTTAAAGGGGCCCCAATCTATGCTTCGAAAAATATTACAGTGCAGAAAGATATAAAATTTTCTTCGTTCAATTATTGGCCACGCCGACAAGCACTTTTAGTTATTAAGAGCCTAGAATTTATTCATATAGAATTTCTAAGAATTTGTAGTTGATTAACTATCCTCCGCTGCCAGAACCACGACCCCGAACAATTTAAAAAACATTTTTTTTAAATTCATTTTTCACTATTTTTTCAAAACTGTTAAATTTTATCAATTGTAAAATTCTGTCGAATCATGCATGGTATCATGCGAATACAAGAAAATTGCTAACTCTTTTGTTAATGCTAAATTATTATCAATCTGTAAATCATATTCTGAATCTGCACTGTGAGATCATATATTTTATTATAATATATTTCAATTTCGTTTTCTGAGTTCGATTATTCCTTAAGCCTGTCAATTATTGTGTCTGATACGTTCTATATCATCAAGGACCAATCAAATACGATCATTGAAATAATTGAATTAAGCTGGATATTGGAACTGGTCTAAGTGGATGTAGTGAGTGGGGTCAGATCGAGATATTTGTTCTTTGTCCTTACCTGCTCATATATCAGCTTTTATCTGTTACCAACCTCGACTCAAGAGCAAATACATCAACAGTACAGCAGATGCAGCCAGAGATCATATAATTTCCTACAATAGAGCTTAAAACCCGACAAGACTCTGTTCTCGAAATATATTCCGAACGATATCTGGTCTTTGCACCCTACTTTTAATCCTTCAGAACTTATTGGAGACGCAGTCCTGTAAATTATCTACATCGGGATTTTTGCTCAACCTGTATGATTTTATATGCTCATTCTTCACAGGTAATAATTTTAAGGTATCCGTATTCAGTGTTTAGCATTCGCTACACTACTTATAAAAATTTCATCACCATACAATCTGTCATAAAAAGAATCAAGGGTAAGCGAGCGTTTAGGCCTCCTGTGATTCCGACAATTGTATTGAATCTTGTAGTAAGTCAATCAGTCTGGTGTACACTTAGCGTCCACACACGCAGTTACAAATTTTATAACCTCAACACCATTGATTCAGTGCAAGATTCACTCTACATATGTGAAGCCATTAAAAAACGCTTTACATGATTTGCCGGCCCAACGTGAGGCATTTAGATACAGCACTACATGATTTGGCCAGTAACGTGGGACTATTTACATTCCACATCTGATTCTTTATATGTGTATCGACTTATCCTTGGAGGTGAGAGTGACTCCCCCAGGAAAAGCTTCACATGATTTGGCGCCAAACAGTGATAGGCATTGATGAGGTGGATAATCGACTGCGAGGATTATTTAGTTGCTCAGTATACTATAGCGCTAACAACGGGAAAATTTTTGAAAAATTCATGGTTGTGAATTTCTTCAAATTTAATATTAACTGTTCACTGTTATATAAAATAACAAGACGTGCCATACTCAGTTTTTGAACAGAAAAGAAATTTATCGATTGATGAATTTTTTAGAGAAAAAATCAAACTCAGAATTTCATTATTGTGTTACTTGAAAATTGGTCATATTATAAGTCATAGGTATAAGAAATACCATAAGAAAGGTCATACTATTTAAGAGTATTAGGTCCACACCAAAACAATTTATAAAAAATTTATGGAAAAGAGGTTGAAGTTATTTACATTTTTTAAATTTTTAAAGCATAGAGAGGGAAGTAAAATTAAATCACAGATATATTGCGGAATAATTCAAGCAGAACACTGCTGCTTTTGTATAAAATTTTGCGAAGAATACTAGCCCTATATATAATTGCGGCAAGAACGTATAAGAGTAAAATATTTATAATAGTAATAATAATAAATTATAAGAGACGTACCTTCGTTATTGCATAATTATCCATTGTGTATCCTTTATGTCATTATCATTTTATGTTAACGATATTGCTAATTTGATTCAATTCATCACTGAACACATTGCTAAATCACTTTTCTGTATTTCATTCACTGTGAAGCTACAACAATTTCACTTGGATCTTTTATTCAATTATTTTGTATATCACATCAACACTTTCACATTTTTTATTCACTACACCTTTTCGTCGCGTTATTTTTTCGCAAACCATGGCAGGAAACGACCCGGTCAATCCAAGTCTATCGGACCCTGAGGACATCTCACCCAATCGCTCACCGCCATCCGCATCTGCCACCGCATCCGCCGATTTCCATCCACATATACTGGATGACTTGTCGTCGACGCAGGTGGAGGAGAGCTGCATTCCAGTGGAAGATCCATTGGCCGCCCAAGAGCCAGAGGACGAAACATCGGGAGAGCATACGGACGACGACGCCCCAGAAACAGGAACACCCATTTCTCGCACCGTTGCTCGGATGAAGAACCAGCGGATGACCATTAGCCATACGCCTGCTCCCACAATGGATATGGACACCCTCCTGGAAGCGATAACCAAGATGATGGACCAAACAAAGGAAGAATTAAAGGAAGACAACAAACAATTAAGTAAAGACATCAAACAATTAAAGGAAGACAACAAACAATTAAGTAAAGACAACAAACAAACAAAGGAAGAATTAAAAGAAGACAATAAACAAACAAAGGAAGCAATAAACAACTTAAATGAAAAAAGCGACCAAACAAAGGAAGAATTAAAAGAAGACAACAAACAAACAAAGGAAGAATTGAAAAGGGAAGTTCAAGAAATAAAGAAGGTAAATGAACAGGGTTTGGAGAAGTTGAGTCAGCGGATGGACGGGGCATTCCATGATACAAATAATACCATCAAAAAATTAGCTGAGTGTCTGGATAAATTAATTTTGGAAACCAATAATCGATTAGATAGGATATCCCAAGATATGCATACAAAAACAATTAACATCAAAGTCAGCCTAAAGGAACATGTACATGTGGAGAAGGATACAATGAAGGAGGTGAAAGTCAAACAAGCAAGCAAACATGACACATATAAGGAAGACCAACCTACCGAGAATATTAAGACTGAAGTTGCACCGCACCCCGCCAAACGCCGAGAGGAACCGGACGACACCACCTGCCAAGCCGAGGATGTCATCCAGGGCATAGAGGGACAGCCCGTACCACCGCGCGCAGAACGCCAAGAGGAGCCGGACGACATCGCCCGCCAAGCTGAAGACGACATCCATCAGGTAGAGGGAAAGCACGTACCACCGCGCGCCGGACACCAGGAGTCCAAGGATGTTGCCCGCCGAGTAGAAGAGCAGCCCGGACCGCCGACCACCCACATCACCGTCCATCCACCAAGGACAGCACCTGCAACAGATAAACCCAGCACTCATGAAGATAGCTCACCAAACAATAGAAGTAAAACGGAAACACACAGCAAACCAGAACCACAACCAAAACTGAAGACTTATAAATCAAAACAACACACAAGCAAAATAGCAGTTCAACGGAGAAGAAGAAGCATTAATAGAGTTTATCTACACCGCCGTCATATGAGGCTGAAATCCTACATCAAACATTGTACCAACATGCAAGAAAAAAGGAAGACCATATCAAGAAGAACCTACAACCACCGCAGTCATGTCTGGTTAAAATCAAACAGACTGTACACCAGCATGCAGAAAAGAAAAATATTATCAACAAGAATCCACACACACCACCGGCATATAAGGTTAAAAAATATCAAACTGCATGTCACCGGCCAACAAAGAGGAAACGAGTCTGTGAGAATTGATTTACACCACAGACACATTCGTTTTAAGCCAAGTTTGATAAAATGGATAGTTGCAAATTGGAATGGGAACTGGAAATAAATCAGAAATCAAATTTAGATGGGGGCTTAAGGAAGAAATAATTTTTCAGTCAACTAGAAACTACATTTGTGGAATACACCAATTATCAAACACTTCATAATCACAGCCTACACATCGAATCATATCTTTGCAGACTAGCATTTTTCTACTGCAGCCTAATCAACGTAACCTAAACTTCGACGCATCTCAGCTAATGAGGAAATATCAACAATCCACATTAAATGAAGAAATTATTATCAACTCTAAGCCAAGAAAATAAAACTACGAAACAACATTAAAAATTACCAACCTGATCAAGACATCTGCCTCATGTCATAGTCATCACAGAAACAATCGCCTAGTTATATCCACACAACTGAAAAACAGAAACAAAGATTATATTATCAACAGAAAATATTTGTAAATTAGAAATAAGATGAAGTTAGTAGTGAATAGGAGGAAAGAAAATAAACAAAGTTTATTTGAAAAATGCGTAAATCTAACCTCAAAGTACAGAATCGATAGAAAAATCTATTCAGAACCAAAGCCTTTCCAATAAGTTTCTTCGTCATCCCAGCCAATGTGTGCAAAATCACAGAATAAATCATTATGAATCAAAGCAATATCGTTGTTAACTGTTATAATCTATTATTTAATGTGAAATTATAAGTAAGAAACACAACCAAAAATATATATTTATGTTAAATTGCACGAAATACGCATGTTCTATGTTATATGAATGTATCTCTAAAAAGCTCAAAAGAAAATGAAATTCTTACCTTCAAATATGAAATCTATTGTTGTCGCATTAAAAGATCATGAATTGTGATTCAAATCAATGAATATAACCTTAAAAACATAGTATTTGTAACCAGCATTGATAAAAATCAAAAATCACTTCAAGTGTAACCCTGTTTGTACACAACATTCTAAGCGTAAAAAAAGAAATTGCTCGAATCTAGTGGTAGACAATTGTCAAGTCACCGAAACTAATCACATTCTCACCCAATATATGTAAAAGCCAGGACAAAGAGTCAAAACTTGTAATAATCATGAAAAATAATGAAAATCTGTATTTGTTGCAAATACTGTTTGAATCTTAAGAGGATAATATGTGAAATTTTGTTATATTTGTTATAGTTATGGGTCTGCTCATAAGTCAACCCGTGAATGGAAGTTCTGGAGTTGTTTTAATGAAGGATCCAAAGAGACCTCATTAATTATTGTATTCCAATTGTATCCAATGGAAGGAACAATCAATTATTTATTTTCTCGTAGACAAAAGTGCATGATATATTGTTTTTAGTGTTAAGTGTGGAGTTTTTGTAGAAGTAATGAGATGAAATGGTGTATTCATCACAATATCAGATTTTTCAAATAGTCATTGTTTCGACTCGTCTCCCAATTACCTATTTAAAATATCCTGGGGGCTTTTGTGTGATGAATTTTTCAAATAGACCTCATGAGAAGAGAGAAAAATTGTGATTACCTTTAAATGAAAGAATTTGCTAGAGGAATGTTTAGCGACCGAGCGATAAAGCTTACTTATCAGTAACTGTATATTAGATAAGAGTACCGTTCTGTACTGCATATTTTCTAGAAAATTATTTAATAGAATTATAATTTTTCTGCAAATAAAGCACGAACCATTTATGAATTACTCATTGAATTTTGAGGTTACACTTTGTTTACCATTGATCAGATGTTTCAAAGTAGCTCAAACACAGCTGACTGATTCAACGTATTTTAAAATGTCATGCCAGATTCATGCAAGCTATGATTTTATTTCTAAAAAAGTAAAAAACTATCAATAAAGGACCAAGAATTTCGAATAAAAAATAAAATGTATGTATTATTGTTGAAATTATTTATTACTTAAAAAATTATATTATAATGTCAAGTATTATTGTAACTAACTAGGTCATAGCATGAACATTATATTATTGATAAGAACGGCAGAAATTAATTATAACAGTCTCAAACATAATAAAAAATGTATAAGAATATTGATTTATTAATTATCATTTCAACTGAACCACATGGTGATTAAATCTCTTTGGCAAGCCTAAGCCAATCATAGTGCATAGAAATAGCACCAAAAAGGTGATCGTTTGAAAACAACACATGTTAATCTACTTTCAGACAACAAACCTGCCTTATCATATACGCTAGCACATGTACATTGTATGAGAGGAACTATGTCTAGGAGATTAAGCAGTTTTAAGAATTATATAAATTGAATTATTATCGTGATTAAAGGAATTATATTCTATTGCTTGCCACTGACGTCATGTCTACGTCACAATCGTTCTACCAATAGCAAATTTTTATGCAAATTTATTACACCGAGATTCTCAGAAGAAAGGTTCTAGCCAAGAAGCTTAGAGAAAAGACAGCACTTCCCTTTTGAAATCCTCACCGTTCAGACCTTGTTAAAGTAACCAAGACCTATTTGTAAGATTTTCGTACGATTTTATATGTTCTATTTGTGAGCCAATATTTTTAGGCTATTCTATTTGTTATTTGTAAATCTATTTTCATCAATCGATAAATTAAAAGTTTAAAGTTAAATCATCCCTTAATTAATTTGGTGAAGGAAATATTAAATTAAAATTCCCCACGTGCTGAGACCAAAGCTTGGACCGCCGCCGATCAAACGATTTTGATCTAAAGAAGAAAACCATGACCGTCAAGGAATTTCACGTGATTTATAAGTTTAAAGGGGCCCCAATCTACGCTTCGAAAAATATTACAGTGCAGAAAGATAAAAAAAATTTTTCGTTCAATTATTGGCCACGCCGACAAGCTCTTTTAGTTATTAAGAGCCTAGAATTTATTCATATAGAATTTCTAAGAATTTGTAGTTGATTAACTATCCTCCGCTGCCAGAACCACGACCCCGAACAATTAAAAAAACATTTTTTTCAAATTCATTTTCCACTATTTTTTCAAAACTGTTAAATTTTATCAATTGTAAAATTCTGTCGAATCATGCATGGTATCATGTGAGTACAAGAAAATTGCTAACTCTTTTGTTAATGCTAAATTATTATCGATCTGTAAATCATATTCTGAATCTGCACTGTGAGATCATATATTTTATTATAATATATTCCAATTTTGTTAATTCGTTTTCTGAGTTTGATTATTTCTTAAGCCTGTCAATTATTGTGTCTGTACGTTCTATATCATCAAGAACCAATCGAATACGATCATTGAAATAATTGAATTAGGCTGGATATTGGAACTGGTCTAAATGGATGTAGTGAGTGGGGTCAGATCGAGATATTTGTTCCTTGTCCTTACCTGCTCATATATCAGCTTTTATCTGTTACCAACCTCGACTCAGGAGCGAATACATCAACAGTACAGCAGATGCAGCCAGAGATCATATAATTTCCTACAATAGTGCTTAAAACCAGACAAGACTCTGTTCTCGAAATATATTCCGAACGTTATCTGGTCTTTGCACCCTACTTTTAATCCTTCAGAACTTATTGGAGACGCAGTCCCGTAAATTATCTACATTGGGATTTTTGCTCAACCTGTATGATTTTATATGCTCATTCTTCACAGGTAATAATTTTAAGGTATCCGTATTCATTGTTAGGGTCCGCTACACTAATTATAAAAATTTCATCACCATACAATCTGTCATAAGAAGAATCAAGGGTGAGCAAGCGTTTAGGCTTCCTGCAATTCCGACAATTGTATTGAATCTTGTAGTAAGTCAATCAGTCTGGTGTACACTTAGCGTCCACGCACACAGTTACAAATTTTATAACCACAACACCATTGATTCAGTGCAAGATTCACTCTACATATGTGAAGCCGTTAAAAAACGCTTTACAGTATTCTCTTGGGAATTCTTGAATAATCAACCACAAAAGTCACGTACATGACACTTATCCTGTTATCCTGGACTGAATGCAATGTTTAACATACATAGAATCATTCCTGATCAGGAATGGATTTAGTAGAAGCACAGTTACCACAGAAAAAAATTCAAATTTTATTACCAGTTATACGTACCCTCTTGGGAATTCTTGAATAATCAACAACGAAAGTCAAGTGCATGGCATTTCTCCTGTGATTCTGGATCGTATGCAATGTTGAACATATAGAGTATCATTCCAGGTTGGGAATGAACTTTGAACAAGCACAGTTTCCACAAAAAAAAATTTTGAAGTTTATTACCAGTTATAGGTATCCTCTTTCAATTCTCGAATAATCAACCCCAAAGGTCAAGTGCATGGCATTTCTCCAGTTATCCTGGATTGAATGCAATGTTGAACATATGTAGTATAATTTCTGATTTTGAATGAATTTTGTTCAAACACAGTTTTCACGAAAAAAAAAAATTCTAAAGTTTGATACCAGTTATGGGTATCCTCTTAGGAATTCTTGAATAATCAACCACAAAAGTCACGTGCATGCCATTTCTCCTGTTATCCTGGACTGAATGCAATGTTGAGCATAAAAAGAATCATTCCCAATCAAGGATGAATTATGTACAAGCAATGTTTTCACAAAAAAAAATTCCAAAGTATATTATCAGTTATAGGTATCCTCTTGGGAATTCTTGAATAATCAACCACAAAAGTCGAGTGCATGGCATTTCTTCTGATATTTCAGACTAAATGCAATGTTCAACATATATAGAATCATCACTGATAAGAAATGAATTTGTAGAAGCACAGTTTCCACGAAAAAAAATATTCCAAAGTTTATTACCAGTTATAGGTATCCTCTTGGGAATTCTTGAATAATCAGACACAAAAGTCAAGTGCATGGCATTTCTTTTGTTATTCTGGACTAAATGCAATGATTAACATACATGGAATCATTCCTGATCAGGAATGGATTTAATACAAGCACGCTTTCCACAAAAAAAAAAATTCCAAAGTTTATTAACAGTTATTGGTATCCTCTTGGGGATTCTTGAATAATAAACCACAAAAGTCAAGTACATGGCATTTTTTCTCTGATTCTAAATTGAATGCATTTTTTGAACATATATAGAATCATTCCTGATCGGGAATGGACTTTGTACAAGCACAGTTTTCACCAAAAAAAATTCCAAAGTCTAATACCAGTTATGGGTATCCTCTTGGGAATTCTTGAATAATGAACCAAAAACGTTAAGTGCATGGCATCTCTCCTGTGATTCTTGATCGTATGCAATGTTGAACATATAGAGTATCATTTCTGATTTTGAATGGATTTTGTACAAGCACAGTTTTCACGAAAAAATTCCATAGTTTATTTCCAGTTATAGGTATCCTCCTGGGAATTCTTAAATAATCAAACACAAAAGTCAAGAGCATGGCATTTCTCCAGTGTTCTAGATTTGATGCAATGATGAACGTATATAGAATCATTCCTGATCAGGAATGAACTTTGTACAAGCACAGTTTTCACAAAAAGAAATCCAAAGTTTATTACCAGTTATGGGTATCCTCTTGCAATTCTTGAATAATCAACCCCAAAGGTCAAGTGCATGGCATTTTTCCTATGGTAATGGATTAAATGCATTGCTGAATATATATAGTATCATTTCTGATTTTGAATGGATCTTCTACAAGGACAGTTTCCACAAAAAAAAATCCAAAGGTTATTACCAAAGTTTTCCAAAGTTATAGGTAACCTCTTCGGATTTCTTGAATAATCAACCACAAAAGTCAAGTGCATTGCATTTCTCCCATTATTCTGAACAAAATGCAATGTTGAACATATAGAGCATCATTACAGATCAGGATAGAATTTTGTACGAGCACAGTTTCCACGAAAAAAAATTCCAAAGTTTATTATCAGTTATAGGTATCCTCTTGGGATTTCTTGAATAATCAAACACAAAAGTCAAGTGCATGGCATTTCTCCTTTTATTCTTGACTTAATGCAATGTTGAACATACATAGAATCATTCCTGAACAGGAATGGATTTAGTACAAGCACAGTTTCCATGGAAAAAAATTCTAAATTTTATTACCAGTTATACGTATCCTGTTGGGAATTCTTGAATAATCAACCACAAAAGTCAAGTGCATGGCATTTCTTTTTCGATTCTGGATTGAATGCATTGTTGAACATATATAGAATCATTCCAGATCGGGAATGAACTTTGTACAAGCACAGTTTTCACAAAGAAAAAATCCAAAGTTTATTACCAGTTATAGTTATCCTTTTGAGAATTCTTGAATAATCAACCACAAAAGTCAAGTACATGGCATTTCTCCTGTGATAATGGATTGAATGCATTGCTGAACATATATAGTATCATTTCTGATTCTGAATGGATTTTGTACAAGGACAGTTTCCACGAAAAAAAATCCAAAGTTTATTACCATTATAGGTATCCTCTTCGGATTTCTTGAATAATTAACCACAAAAGTCAAGTGCATGGCATTTCTTCTGTTATTCTGGATGGAATGCAATGTTGAACATATATAGAATCATTACTGATCAGGATAGAATTTTGTACAAGCACAGTTTCCACGAAAAAAAATTCCAAAGTTCATTACCAGTTATTGGTATCCTCTTGGGAATTCTTGGGAATTCAAGAGGGTAATTCCCTCTTGGGAATTCTTGAATAATCAGACACAAAAGTCAAGTGCATGGCATTTCTTCTTTTATTCTGGACTGAATGCAATGTTTAACATATATAGAATCATTACTGATCAGGATAGAATTTTTTACAAGCACAGTTTCCACGAAAAAAAATTCCAAAGTTTATTACCAGTTATAGGTATCCTCTTGGGAATTCTTGGGAATTCAAGAGGGTAATTCCCTCTTGGGAATTCTTGAATAATCAGACAGAAGAGTCAAATGCATGGCATTTCTTTTGTTATTCTGGACTAAATACAATGTTGAACATATATAGAATTTTGTACAAGCACAATTTTCATGAAAAAAATTCCTAAGTCTGATACCAGTTATAGGTATCCTCTTGGGAACTCTTGAATAATCAACCACAAAAGTCAAGTGCATGGCATTTCTTCTTTTATTCTTGACTCAATGCAATGTTGAACATACATAGAATCATTCCTGAACAGGAATGGATTTAGTACAAGCACAGTTTCCACGGAAAAAAAATCCAAATTTTATTACCAGTTATACGTATCCTGTTGAGAATTCTTGAATAATCAAAAACAAAAGTCAAGTGCATGGCATTTCTCCTGTGATTCTGGATTGTATGCTGTGATAATGGATTAAATGCATTGCTGAACATATATAGTATCATTTCTGATTTTGAATGGATCTTGTACAAGGACAGTTTCCACGAAGAAAAATCCAAAGGTTATCACCAAAGTTATCCTAAGTTATAGGTATCCTCTTCGGATTTCTTGAATAATCAACCACAAAAGTCAAGTGCATGGCATTTCTTCCATCATTCTGGACGGAATGCAATGTTGAACATATAGAGCATCATTACAGATCAGGATAGAATTTTGTACAAGCACAGTTTCCACGAAAAAAAAATTCCAAAGTTTATTACCAGTTGAAGGTATCCTCTTGGAAATTCTTGGGAATTCAAGAGGGTAATTCCCTCTTGGGAATTCTTGAATAATCAACCACAAAAGTCAAGTGCATGGCATTTCTTTTGTTATTCTTAACTGAATGCAATGTTTAGCATATATTGAATCATTCCTGATCAGGAATGAATTTTGTACAAGCACAGTTTTCACAAAAAAAAATCCAAAGTTTAATACTAGTTATAGGTATCCTCTTGGGATTTCTTGAATAATCAACCACAAAAGTCAAGTGCATGGCATTTCTTCTTTTATTCTGGACTGAATGCAATGTTTAACATACATAGAATCATTCCTGATCAGGAATGGATTCAGTACAAGCACAGTTTCCACGGAAAAAAATTCCAAAGTTTATTACCAGTTATACGTATCCTCTTGGAAATTCTTGAATAATCAACCACAAAAGTAAGTGCATGGCATTTCTCCTGTGATTCTGGATCGTATGCAATTTTGAACATATAGAGTATCAATTCTGATTTTGAATGAATTTTGTACAAGCACAGTTTTCACGAAAAAAAATTCTAAAGTTTATTACCAGTTATAGGTATCCTCTTGGGAATTCTTGAATAATCAACCACAAAAGTCAAGTGCATGGCATTTCTCCAGTGATCCTGGATTTGATGCAATGGTGAACATATATAGTATAATTCCTGATTTTGAATGAATTTTGTACAACACAGTTTTCACGAAAAACGATTCCAAAGTTCATTACCAGTTATAGGTATCTTCTTGGAATTCTTGAATGATCAAACACGAAGGTCAAGTGCATTGCATTTCTCCTGTGATTCTGGATTAGATGCAATGTTGAACATATATAGAATCATTCCTGATCAGTGACAAACTTTAAACAAACACAGTTTCCACCAAAAAAAAATTTCAAATTTAATTACAAGTTATAGGTATCCTCTTGGGAATTCTTGAATAATCAACCACAAAAGTCAAGTGCATGGCATTTCTTCTGTTATTCTGGACTGAATGCAATGTTTAGCATATATTGAATCATTCCTGATCAGGAATGAATTTTGTACAAGCACAGTTTTCACGAAAAAAAATCCAAAGTTTAATACCAGTTATAGGTATCCTCTTGGGATTTCTTGGATAATCAAACACAAAAGTCAAGTGCATGGCATTTCTTCTTTTATTCTTGACTGAATGCAATGTTTAACATACATAGAATCATTCCTGATCAGGAATGGATTCAGTACAAGCACAGTTTCCACGGAAAAAAATTCCAAAGTTTATTACCAGTTATAGGTATCCTCTTGGAATTCTTGAATAATCAACCACAAAAGTAAGTGCATGGCATTTCTTCCGTTATTCTGGATGGAATGCAATGTCGAACATATAGAGTATCATTTCTGATTTTGAATGAATTTTGTACAAGCACAGTTTTCACGAAAAAAAATTCTAAAGTTTATTACCAGTTATAGGTATCCTCTTGGGAATTCTTGAATAATCAACCACAAAAGTCAAGTGCATGGCATTTCTCCAGTGACCCTGGATTTGATGCAATGGTGAACATATATAGTATAATTCCTGATTTTGAATGAATTTTGTACAACACAGTTTTCACGAAAAACGATTCCAAAGTCCATTACCAGTTATAGGTATCTTCTTGGAATTCTTGAATAATCAAACACGAAGGTCAAGTGCATGGCATTTCTCCTGTGATTCTGGATTAGATGCAATGTTGAACATGTATAGAATCATTCCTGATCAGTGACAAACTTTAAACAAACACAGCTTCCACCAAAAAAAAATTTCAAATTTAATTACAAGTTATAGGTATCCTCTTGGGAATTCTTGAATAATCAACCACAAAAGTCAAGTGCATGGCATTTCTTTTTCGATTCTGGATTGAATGCATTGTTGAACATATATAGAATCATTCCAGATCGGGAATGAACTTTGTACAAGCACAGTTTTCACAAAAAAAAATCCAAAGTTTATTATCAGTTATAGGTATCCTCTTGGGAATTCCTGAATAATCAACCACAAAAGTCAAGTGCATGGCATTTCTTCTTTTATTCTTGACTTAATGCAATGTTGAACATACATAGAATCATTCCTGAACAGGAATGGATTTAGTACAAGCACAGTTTCCACGGAAAAAAAATCCAAATTTTATTACCAGTTATACGTATCCTGTTGGGAATTCTTGAATAATCAACCACAAAAGTCAAGTGCATGGCATTTCTCCTGTGATAATGGATTGAATGCATTTCTGAACATATATAGTATCATTTCTGATTCTGAATGTATTTTGTACAAGGACAGTTTCCACGAAAAAAAATCCAAAGTTTATTACCAGTTATAGGTATCCTCTTCGGATTTCTTGAATAATCAACCACAAAAGTCAAGTGCATGGCATTTCTTCTGTTATTCTGGAAGGAATGCAATGTTGAACATATATAGAATCATTACTGATCAGGATAGAATTTTGTACAAGCACAGTTTCCACGAAAAAAAATTCCAAAGTTTATTACCAGTTATAGGTATCCTCTTGGGAATTCTTGGGAATTCAAGAGGGTAATTCCCTCTTGGGAATTCTTGAATAATCAGACACAAAAGTCAAGTGCATGGCATTTCTTCTTTTATTCTTGACTGAATGCAATGTTTAGCATATATTGAATCATTCCTGATCAGGAATGAATTTTGTACAAGCACAGTTTTCACGAAAAAAAATCCAAAGTTTAATACCAGTTATAGGTATCCTCTTGGGATTTCTTGAATAATCAAACACAAAAGTCAAGTGCATGGCATTTCTTCTTTTATTCTGGACTTAATGCAATGTTTAACATACATAGAATCATTCCAGATCAGGAATGGATTCAGTACACGCACAGTTTCCACGAAAAAAAATCCAAAGTTTATTACCAGTTATAGGTATCCTCTTGGAATTTCTTGAATAATCAACCACAAAAGTCAAGTGCATGGCATTTCTCTTGTGATTCTGGATCGTATGCAATTTTGAACATATAAAGTATCATTTCTGATTTTGAATGAATTTTGTACAACACAGTTTTCATGAAAAACGATTCCAAAGTTCATTACCAGTTATAGGTATCTTCTTGGAATTCTTGAATAATCAAACACGAAGGTCAAGTGCATGGCATTTCTTCTTTTATTCTGGACTGAATGCAATGTTTAGCATATATTGAATCATTCCTGATCAGTGACAAACTTTAAACAAACACAGCTTCCACCAAAAAAAAATTTCAAATTTAATTACAAGTTATAGGTATCCTCTTGGGAATTCTTGAATAATCAACCACAAAAGTCAAGTGCATGGCATTTCTTTTTCGATTCTGGATTGAATGCATTGTTGAACATGTATAGAATCATTCCAGATCGGGAATGAACTTTGTACAAGCACAGTTTTCACGAAAAAAAATCCAAAGTTTATTACCAGTTATAGGTATCCTCTTGGGAATTCTTGAATAATCAACCACAAAAGTCAAGTGCATGGCATTTCTCCTGTGATAATCGATTAAATGCATTGCTGAACATATAGAGTATCATTTCTGATTTTTAATGAATTTTGTACAACACAGTTTTCACGAAAAACGATTCCAAAGTTTATTACCAGTTATCTTCTTGGAATTCTTGAATAATCAAACACGAAGGTCAAGTGCATAGCATTTCTCCGGTGATTCTGGATTAGATGCAATGTTGAACATATATAGAATCATTCCAAATTGGTAACGAACTTTGAACAAACACAGTTTCCACGAAAAAAAAATCCAAAGTTTATTACCAGTTATAGGTATCCTCTGGGGGATTCTTGAATAATCAACCACAAAAGTCAAGTGCATGGCATTTCTTTTTCGATTCTGGATTGAATGCATTGTTGAACATGTATAGAATCATTCCAGATCGGGAATGAACTTTGTACAAGCACAGTTTTCACGAAAAAAAATTCCAAATTTTATTACCAGTTATAGGTATCCTCTTGGGAATTCTTGAATAATCACCACAAAAGTCAAGTACATGACATTTCTCCTGTGATAATGGATTGAATGCATTGCTGAACATATATAGTATCATTTCTGATTCTGAATGGATTTTGTACAAGGACAGTTTCCACGAAAAAAAATCCAAAGTTTATTACCAGGTATAGGTATCCTCTTGGAAATTCTTGAATAATCAACCACAAAAGTCAAGTGCATGGCATTTCTATTGTGATTCTGGATTGAATGCATTGCTGAACATATAAAGTATCATTTCTGATTTTAAATGAATTTTGTACAAGCACAGTTTCCACGAAAAAAAATTCCAAATTTTATTACCAGTTATAGGTATCCTCTTGGGAATTCTTGAATAATCAACCACAAAAGTCAAGTGCATGGCATTTCTCCAGTGATCCTGGATTTGATGCAATGGTGAACATATATAGTATCATTCCTGATTTTGAATGAATTTTGTACAACACAGTTTTCACGAAAAACGATTCCAAAGTTCATTACCAGTTATAGGTATCTTCTTGGAATTCTTGAATGATCAAACACGAAGGTCAAGTGCATGGCATTTCTCCTGTGATTCTGGATTAGATGCAATGTTGAACATATATAGAATCATTCCTGATCAGTGACAAACTTTAAACAAACACAGTTTCCACCAAAAAAAAATTCCAAATTTTATTACCAGTTATAGGTATCCTCTTGGGAATTCTTGAATAATCAACCACAAAAGTCAAGTGCATGGCATTTCTTTTTCGATTCTGGATTGAATGCATTGTTGAACATATATAGAATCATTCCAGATCGGGAATGAACTTTGTACAAGCACAGTTTTCACAAAGAAAAAATCCAAAGTTTATTACCAGTTATAGGTATCCTCTTGGGAATTCTTGAATAATCAACCACAAAAGTCAAGTGCATGGCATTTCTCCTGTGATAATGGATTGAATGCATTGCTGAACATATATAGTATCATTTCTGATTCTGAATGGATTTTGTACAAGGACAGTTTCCACGAAAAAAAATCCAAAGTTTATTACCAGTTATAGGTATCCTCTTGGGAATTCTTGGGAATTCAGGAGGGTAATTCCCTCTTGGGAATTCTTGAATAATCAGACACAAAAGTCAAGTGCATGGCATTTCTTCCGTTATTCTGGATGGAATGCAATGTTGAACATATATAGAATCATTACTGATCAGCATAGAATTTTGTACAAGCACAGTTTCCATGAAAAAAAATTCCAAAGTTTATTACCAGTTATAGGTATCCTCTTGGGAATTCTTGGGAATTCAAGAGGGTAATTCCCTCTTGGGAATTCTTGAATAATCAGACACAAAAGTCAAGTGCATGGCATTTCTCCTGTGATAATGGATTAAATGCATTGCTGAACATATAGAGTATCATTTCTGATTTTGAATGAATTTTGTACAAGCACAGTTTCCACGAAAAAAAATCCAAAGTTTAATACCAGTTATAGGTATCCTCTTGGGAATTCTTGAATAATCAACCACAACAGTCAAGTGCATGGCATTTCTTCTGTTATTCTGGAAGGAATGCATTGTTGAACATATATAGAATCATTCCTGATCAGGATTGAATTTTGTACAAGCACAGTTTCCACGAAAAAAAATCCAAAGTCTAATACCAGTTATAGGTATCCTCTTGGGAATTCTTGAATAATCGACCACAAAAGTCAAGTGCATGGCATTTCTTCTTTTATTCTTGACTTAATGCAATGTTGAACATACATAGAATCATTCCTGAACAGGAATGGATTAAGTACAAGCACAGTTTCCACGGAAAAAAATTCCAAATTTTATTACCAGTTATACGTATCCTGTTGGAATTCTTGAATAATCAACCACAAAAGTCAAGTGCATGGCATTTCTCCTGTGATTCAGGATCGTATGCTGTGATAATGGATTAAATGCATTGCTGAACATATAGAGTATCATTTCTGATTTTGAATGGATTTTGTACAAGGACAGTTTCCACGAAAAAAAATCCAAAGTTTATTACCAGTTATAGGTATCCTCTTGGGAATTCTTGGGAATTCAAGAGGGTAATTCCCTCTTGGGAATTCTTGAATAATCAGACACAAAAGTCAAGTGCATGGCATTTCTTCCGTTATTCTGGACGGAATGCAATGTTGAACATATATAGAATCATTACTGATCAGGATAGAATTTTGTACAAGCACAGTTTCCATGAAAAAAAATTCCAAGTTTATTACCAGTTATAGGTATCCTCTTGGAATTCTTGAATGATCAAACACGAAGGTCAAGTGCATGGCATTTCTTCCGTTAATCTGGACGGAATGCAATGTTGAACATACATAGAATCATTCCTGAACAGGAATGGATTAAGTACAAGCACAGTTTCCACGGAAAAAAATTCCAAATTTTATTACCAGTTATAGGTATCTTCTTGGAATTCTTGAATAATCAACCACAAAAGTCAAGTGCATGGCATTTCTCCTGTGATAATGGATTGAATGCATTGTTGAACATATATAGAATCATTCCTGATCAGGAATGAATTTTGTACAAGCACAATTTTCATGAAAGAAATTCCAAAGTCTAATACCAGTTATAGGTATCCTCTTGGGAATTCTTGAATAATCGACCACAAAAGTCAAGTGCATGGCATTTCTTCTTTTATTCTTGACTTAATGCAATGTTGAACAT